>NC_142025.1:121290095-121342381 GCF_049901735.1 Notechis scutatus
CTCTTCTCTTCTCTATTATTCTGTTCTGTTCTGTTCTGTTCTGTTCCGTTCCATTCCATTCCAATCCACACCACTCCACTCCTCTACTCAGCTCTATTCTTCTCTTCTCTTCTACTCAACTCTACTCTAATCTTCTACTCTATTCTACTCTATTCTATTATTCTATTCTATTCTATTCTAGTCTAGTCTAGTCTAGTCTAGTCTACTCTATTCTTCTATTCTATTCTATTCCATTCCATTCCATTTCATTGCACTCCATTCTATTCTATTCTATTCTATTCTTCTATTCTATTCTATTCTATTCTACTCTACTCTAATCTACTCTAATCTACTCTTATACGCTCTATTCTTCTATTCTATTCTATTTCTATTCTATTCTATTCTATTCTATTCTATTCTATTCTACTCTACTCTACTCTTCTACTCTACCCTATTCTTCTACTCTATTCTATTCTATTCTATTCTATTCTATTCTATTCTAATCTAATCTAATCTAATCTAATCTAATCTACTCTAAGCTTCTACTCTACTCTATTCTTCTATTCTATTCCATTCTATTCTATTCTATTCTACTCTACTCTACTCTACTCTTATACTCTACTCTATTCTTCTATTCTATTCCATTCCATTCCATTGCACTCCACTCCGTTCTATTCTACTCTGTTGTACTCTACTCTTCTATTCTAGTCTACTCTATTCTTCTATTCTATTCTATTCTATTCTACTATACTCTACTCTTCTACTCTATCTATTCTTCTATTCTATTCTATTCTATTCTATTCTATTCTATTCTACTCTACTCTACTCTACTCTACTCTATTCTTCTATTCTATTCTATTCTATTCTATTGTCTATTCTTATGTCTATTCTCTTCCACTCTACTCTACTCTTCTACTCTACCCTATTCTTCTATTCTATTCTACTCTACTCTACTATAATCTACTCTAATCTACTCTTATACTCTATTCTTCTATTCTATTCTATTCTATTCTACTCTACTCTACTCTACTCTATTCTACTCTACTCTATTCTTCTATTCTGTTCTATTCTATTCTTATTACTATTGTATTCTATTCTATTCTTATTTCTATTCTATTCTGTTCTATTCTATTCTGTTCTATTCTATTCTGTTCTATTCTACTCTAGTCTTCTACTCTATTCTTCTATTCTATTCTATTCTGTTAGGGATAACATTGTTTACCCTAACTGGTTTGGGTAAAAATAATAAATATGGTATCATGGTTTGTTGGTTAAAGTGTGTGTAACTTTAACTGCAAGAATGTAATTAAGGGTGTGGTTGTAAAAGCACTATATAAGAAGCGAGGCAATAGCAGCTCTCTCTCTCTGGCTTACTGATCCCTAATTACTGGATGGATTGATGACTGCGGTCTTGCTGGAGCAGGGGAGAGAAAAAGGAGTGTTGATTTTCTCAACGGAGAGAAGATAAAGATTGGACTGAGTTATTGTAAGTGAACTGACATTGGCTATTCAACACGGACTTTGCAAATAGAGTATCCCCGACAAGACTTGACTGAAATTGATATATGACTTTTGGACCGTTTATTTGACTATGCTATAATTCTTAAATGGAATAAACTATATTTTTGATAGCACAAGCGTATCTGTATTTTTACTGCGTGTTAACTAGAAAACTTATCTCACACATTTACCTGTCTTCCTATCTGACTTCACTGCACGTTCTGTTTAGTTTGTTTTTCCTTTAACACCCGTTGGGGAATCCAGGCTTAACATATTCTATTCTATTCTATTCTATTCTATTCTATTCTATTCTATTCTATTCTATTCTACTCTACTCTACTCTACTCTACTACTCTACTCTACTCTATTCTTCAATTCAATTCAATTCTATTGTATTCTTATTTCTACTCTATTCTATTCTTTTATTTTATTCTATTCTTTTCTACTCTACTGTATTCTAAATCTTTGCCGGCTGGGAGATTCTGGGAGTTGAAGTCCACAAGTCTTCAAATTGCCAAGGTTTTAGACCCCTGATCTACAGTAGGATAAATCCCATTTATCAACTTATTATTTTAATCACTGGTCAAGCCAAGCCTTCCCATAACAATAACCTTGCAGTGTAGGTGGCTGGCTGGGGGATTCTGGGAGATGAAGTCCACAAGGTGTAAAATTGGCAAGCTTGGACATCCCTACTATAATATTATATCACTTAGTAGCTCATGCCCCGGTCATCTCCGGTTTGGACTACTGCAACCTACTTTACACAAAAAGTCTCCCGAAGCTTCCGTTGGTGCAGAGTGCAGCCATGTGAGCAATTTTGGGCACCTAAAGGGGGGCATGGAAGCCCTCTGGTGCCAGGTTTGGGGTTCCAATTCAAAAGGTCGCCGATGGCCATTAGAGCCCTACATGCCATGCAATGGAACTGCTCGGCCACCATATGCATGTAATAAATGATGTTGGAATAGAATAGAGGAAGGGTCTTTCAAACTTGGCAAGTTGAAGATTTGTGGACTTCAACTCCCAGAATTCCTGAGCTGACCTGACTGGAGGAGGGATTCTGGGAGTTGGAAGTCCACAAGTCTTAAAGCTGTCATGTTTGAAAGACCCCTCGAATAGAATAACCGAGTTGGAAAGGACCTTAGAGGTCTTCTAGTCCAACCCCCTGCCTAGGCAGGAGGAAATCCTACACCACTTCAGACAAATCTGTCTGTCTGTCTGTCTGTCTCTCTGTCTATCTATGTCATCTATATCTCATTTATATCTATCATCTCTATCTATCATCTATCTATCTATCTATCTATTGAATAGCAGCATCTATATCTATCTATCTATCTCATCTATATCTCATTTATCTATATCTATCATCTATATCTATGAAGTTGGAAAGGACCTTAGAGGTCTTCTAGTCCAACCCCCTGCCTAGGCAAGGAAACCCTACACCACTTCAGACAAATCAATCTATCTCATCTATATCTCATTTATCTATATCATCTATATCTATCTATCTATCTATCTATCTATCTATCTATCTATTGAATAGTAGAGTTGGAAGGGACCTTGGAGGTCTTCTAGTCCACCCCCTGCCTAGGCAGGAAACCCTACACCACTTCAGACAAATGGTTATCCACAGAGGTGGTATTCAGCAGGTTCTGACCAGTTCTAGAAAACCGGTAGCAGAGATTTTGAGTAGTTCGGAGAACTGGCAAATACCCACTCTGACTGGAGATTTTACAGTATCCTTCCCCTGCCATGCCCACCTAGCCACGCCCACAGAACCATTAGTAAAAAATTTGAATCCCACCACTGGTTATCCAATATCTTTTAAAAAACTTCCAGTGTTGGAGCATTCACAACTTCTGGAGGCAAGCCGTTCCACTGATTCATTGTTGTTGATGATATCACGTCAAATCCTCGTTACAGCTGTCCATCATGTACTCCCTATCCAGTAAATCATGGCTGGGGCCATTTGGGTTCAAACTAGCAGGTAAACTCAGGTTAAGCCCCCTCCAATTTGGGAGTCATGCAAACCTGCTATGCTCTCCCCCCAACTATCTCTGATTGCTGGTTAATACAAGAGGCTCTTTTCGTGCCGTGCAAAGTTACAATGGTTACACTGAAAAAAAGGGGACTTAAGGACTGGTTTTCACACTTATGACCGTCGCAGAATCCCCATTGTCACGAGATCAAAATTCATAGATGCTGGGCAACTGGCTCATATTTATGACGGATGCAGCGTCCTGGGGAGGGGGGGTCACGCAATCCCCTTTCGCGACCTTCTAAACAAGCAACATCCATGGGGAAGCCATGCTCACTTAACGTCCGTGTTACTATTTTATTATTTTTTTAAAAAAAATTCCTTTTCTATTTGGTGGGTTTTATACCTTTGTAAGCCGCCTTGAGTCGCCATCTGCGAGTTGGTGGGAAGGTAATTTTTTTCTAAACAAACCCCTGCAGGGATTCTCTTTAATAATTGTGGCCAGAACAGTGGTCGTATAATGGGGCAAAAGCTCAGGTCCAGGCTGGATTTTGACTTGGTGCCCCTTTTTCAGGTGGTGCTGGCTGGCAGACTCTGCCCTCTGTTGTCCAGAGAGACAACCTGCACCCTTTTGGGCTGCTCCTGATTTTTCCATCTGCACTCTTGACATGCTCCGTTGTTTGGAGGGGCCAGAGGGTGGGAAGGAAAACTGGCATGGACCGTTTGAGCCACGGAGATAATGTGAACAGCCCCACCCCCCCGGACTTTGCAACCGTCATAAATACAAGTCAGTTGCCAAGCGCCTGAATTTTGATTGCGTGACTGTGGGGATTCTGTGACGGTCGTAAGTGTGAAAAATGGTCCTAAGTCGCTTTTTGCCAGTGCTGTTGTAACTTTGATAACAGATAATCAGAGATGGAAGGGACCTTTAGGTCATCTGAGTCCAACCCCCCGCCCGAGCGGGAGACCCTACACCAGGGGTCCCCAACCACCGGTCCGCGGACGGTCCAGTCAGCGGAACAACTCCCTACCGGGCGGCTTGCTGGCGCCGCCATCTTTTTCATGAAAAAGTGCTTCCGGTGAGCTTTTCCAGGTAGAAAGCTCACGGGAAGCGTTTTCATCAAAAAGATGGCGGCATCGCGCTCGTGAACTTTTCCGGGTAGAAAGCCATTTCTACCGGAAAAGCTCACGAGCGTAAGCCCGCCATCATTTTTGATGAAAGCGTGCTTCGGTGAGGTCACCGGGCACATTTTCATCAAAAAGATGGCGGCGCCAGCTGATGCGTGCCGGACCGCGGCACCCAGCTGATGCCGGTGCCGGGCTGCGGCATCAAAAAGGTTGGGGATCACTGCCCTACACCATTTCTGACAGCAGTCCAATCTCTTCTTGAAAGCCTCCAAGGATGAAGCTCCCACAACTTCCAAAGGCAACTTCTGTTCCATTGAATTATAGAATATCAGAGTTGGAAGGGATCTTGGAGGTCATCTAGTCCAACCCCCGGCCCTAGCAGGAGACCCTACACCATTTCTGACCAATGGCAGTCCAGTCTCTTCTTGAAAGTCTCAATGGATGCCTTTGGTCACTAAACGAACTGTTGTAAGTTGAGGCCTGCCTGTGGAAGCCACGTGTTAATGGTGCCAAAGACAAATGTCCATTTATTATATTTTTATCCTGTCTTATAAAGTAACTCTGTGTGTGTGTGTGTGTGTGTGTGTGTGTGTGTATGTGAGCATATCTAACTTTCTATTTATTTAGATTTATTTTTATGTATTATAGGTAGTTCTCAACTTACAACAGTCATTTAGGGACCGTTGGAAGTTACAACGGCACTGACAAAAATGACTTATGACCGTTTTCCACATTTACGACCATTGAGGCATATTTATTTGTGACTCATATTAATGACAGTTGCAGTGTCCTGGGGTTACATGACCCCCCTTTTGCGACCTTGAGACAAGTGACACCTACCAACTTAAAAATTTTTGGGCTCAATTGTGGTCCGAAAGTCGAGAACTACCCATATTTGGCTGCGAGAAATGAAATAAAAAAATTATGTTTGCAACTTAAGGTATAACACTTGTCATCTCCCCATTAAGAATTCAGATTTTACTTCCGGTGTTTTGTGTTTTTACCCCTGCCTTCCCTTTTACTGAAAGAATACTATGATAAATAAATATAAATAAATGCATATGATAAAGAAATAAATATTTATAAATATTTATTTAGAGAATTTATAAGCCCACTCCAAGTGACTATGGGCGGCTCATAAAAAAAATAAAAAGCCCAATATACAAAAAAAAAAAAACACCCCACTCTCTGGTGACAACAATCAATCAAATAATAATCTTTCCAGGTATTTTCCCCACAACAACCCTGCAAGGCAGGCAGGGAAAACATGACCCACATGGAGCAAGATTTTTTGGGGTGGGGGGAGGAGGGGTGTGGGCAAGGGTGAGACTCCCTGCTCCTGTCTCAGGGTAACAAGGCTGTGACTTGTGGGAGCCACAGAGGATGGGCTTTGTAATACAAGAAAGCCCACGTTCATTAGCCAGTGCAACAGTACTACAAAAGTCATGTTTCAAGCATCACAAAGTCCATTCTCTTGAGAGCCAGAGGATGGGCTTTGTAATACTTCAAGTGTTACGAAGTCCAAGTATTGTTTCAAGTATCACAAAGTCCATTCCTCTTGAGAGCCAGAGGATGGGCTTTGTAATACAAGAAAGCCCACGTTCGTTAGCTAGTGCAACAGTACTACAAAAACCATGGTTCAAGTATCACAAAGTCCATCCACTTGAGAGCCACAGATGGGCTTTGTAATAGTTCAAGCGTTACAATGTCCAAGTATCAACTATTACAAAGTCCATTCTCTTGAGAGCCAGAGGATGGGCTTTGTAATACTTCAAGTGTTACGACGTCCAAGTATGGTTTCAAGTATCAAAGTCCATTCCTCTTGAGAGTCACAGCAGATGGACTTTGTAATACTGGAAACATGGTTTTTGTAATGCTGTTGCTCTTAACATGGGTTTTGTTGTGCTTTAAAGTCCATCCTCTGTGGCTCTCATGGGGAGGGGTAATAGCTGCACCCCGAAAGCCCTCGTTCCCTTCCCTGCCTTGGTTTCGGTTGGTGGGCAGGGGGGACCTGGACCCCCTGCTCCAACTCCCAGCACCCTAATGCACCATTTGAAGGCCCGGTGCCGGCCAGGGAGCATGGGTTTTGTAGTCCCAACCCCTTTCAGAGGCAGAGTTGGGCCTGGAAGGTTGGCGTTGCCTCATGGGTCTGCCACCAACCTTCCTGCCTAAATAAACCTAAACTTTATTTTAGAAAGATTTATGGTTTTAGGGTAGGTCCGGCGGCTCCAGGGGTGGCAGCGCTTCTGGGCTCCAAAAAACCCCGTCAGGGGCTCAATAAGGGGCCCCTCGCCATGCCATAGGCCTCTGCTGCCTCTGCTGGGAAGCATGGGACTTGGAGTCCAGGCCACCAGCAGATACCGAGTCGGGTAAGGAAAGGTTCGCTTAAATTATAACGGATCGGGCGTTACGGAGCCCTGCCCGTTCAAAAGGAAAACTTATTTTTCATCTCAAAAAAATCCTAATTTTTTTCGCTTCGGGAGCGGCGTGGAATGGAGGCTGCCACCGTCGTTGCCGTAGCAACCATGGCGGCCGCAGCCCGGGCAAGATGGCCGCCGAAGCACGCGTGCTAGGGAAAAAACTTTGGGCGTGCCGCTCTGGGCCGCTTGCCACGCACACTCGGTGGTACGGGAAACGGGTGGGAGGGGGAGAGAGATCGGCATTGCAAAGCCGAGGCACCCATGCGCTCTCGCGGCATCCTGCACGCTGGGTGGAGAGCGTTCGCCGAGGCCGCCAAACTCGAGGCGTGCGCGGCCTAGGAGCATGCGTGATCTCAAGCAAATGGCCGCGGGGAGGGAGTGAGGGAAGGAAGACGGCCGCTCCACGCGCTTGCGCGCTGCCTCAAGCACCCCCCAGTTGTGAAAGCCGGACGTTTCCTAGTTGGGATCCTTTAAAAAACAAAAAAAACACATACGCACTGACAATTGGTGGCCGGAGTTTCTTTTTCCCCACCCCGCGCATGCGCGGGAACGTGTCCTCACCTTCGGACCTCACCGCGCACACTCAGAACCGGCCGGGCCCCTCTCGGGCGGGGCGTCGTCGCCAGTGCGGCGGCGGCGCGCGAGCGCGGAGAGGGCAAGAAGGGTGTGTGGTGAAGGGGGAGGCGGGGGAAGGCGATTAGTGCGCGTGCGCACTGCGGGCTGGGTTGCAGCAAGCAGCGGCGGCGGCGGTTGAGTTTGCGGGCGGGTGAGTCGCTGAGGGGAGGAGGAAGTGGGGTCGCGTGAGGGGGCGAAGCGAGGCCGGTGGTGGGGAGGGCGGGAGAAAAGGGGTCGGCCGCGGGCTCGAGCACGCGCCCCCCCGAGGCCTCACCGCGTGGCGGCCGCCTCGGACCGGCAGGCAGGAGGAGAAGGAGGGAAGACCCGCCGCCGCCGCCGCCTCCGCCTCGTGTGGTGCGGAGCCAGGCTGGGCCTGCTCTGAGGCGGCCGCCCCCTCGACTGAGTCACAGGGCGGGGGCGCCCCCCTCGCTCCCTGAAGGAGGGGAGGAGGAGGAGGGGAGTCCATCCACGTGTGCTGGCTGATGGGCCGTGTAGTCCCTCAGGGCCTCCGGGGGAGGGGTAAAAGGGAGGGGAGTCGGTGAAGCCACCACACCTGAGAGAGGGGAGGGGAAAGAAGGGGAGGGGTTGCCCTCGGGGATCTTGGAGTGGAGGGGGCGAACTCTGGTCTTAGTGTGGGGGTCGCCTAAAGGAAGCCTGTCCTGGGTTGAACCCTTGGGGAGGGTGCCTGGATTTGTGTGTGGGGAGGGTCTTTGGACTGGGGCGGTCTTTGGGAGAGGGGGAGTGATCTTCCTGGGAGGCGAGATCACCTAAAAGAACCCTTTGGGGCTGGGGTGCCTGGATTTGTGGTTGGGGGTCTTTGGGAGGGGGAAGACCTGGTCTTCCTGGGAGGGGAGGATCATCTAAAGGGAGAGTGCCCTGGCCTGAACTATGGAGGGTGCCTGGATTTTTTGGGGGGGTGTCGTTGGATGGTGGGGTCTTTGGGAAGGATGAGGGGAGGGAGGGGACAAGCCCTGGTCTTCCTGGGAAGGGGAGTCACCTAAAGGGAGCCTGGCCTGAACTCTGGGGAGGGGGGTACCTGGATTTGGGGTGAGGGGAGGGAGGGAACCTTGGACTTCCTGGGGGGTCACCTAAAGGGAGCCTTTCCTGGGCTGAACTGTAGGAGGTGCCTGAATTTGAGGGTGGGTCCCTGGGCAGGGAGGGGGCAAGAGGAGGGAGGGGGAGAGCCCTGATTGGAGGCACCCCCTCCCCTCTAAAATTCATTGGGGAAAAGCGACCCTGAGGGCAAGGAAGGGAGCTGGGGGGCTCAAAGCCAACCCCTCCGCCTCCCAGACTCAAATTATTGACTGAATTGACAAATTATTGACACAGGCATTTTAAACCAGCTTCTCTTCCCCCCCCTTTCCCCCTCCTTTTGTGGTTTGGTTGTGGCCTGTGCAAACCCCAAAATAGGCAAATTCCGTGGCCGAGCTGGTTTGTGTGACCTCAGTCTTCTTTGGGGCGGGAGAGAAAAGCACTTTAGAAATTGCCCTTTAAAGGGAAGGCCTGCCAAGCCCCTCCCCCTGATTTGGGGATGAGGGAATGCAAGTTTTTTTTGGGGGGCTTTGCATATTTGGGAAGGTGGCTTTTCTTTTTCTTTTGCAACTTGGGGAGTCAACCCCCTCTGGGGGTTACTTTTTGGGGTGGGTGGGAATGCAGAGGGTGGATGGAAACGAAACAACTTGCAATGGCTTGACTGGACAGCAGTGGAAAAAGACGGAAAAAAGAAAGGCTGGTGAAAAGACATCCCCCCACCCCCAAAAAAGGGCAACAGCTAGATTTGAACTTTTTATCCCCTGGATGATGGGTTTTCAATCGAGGGTGGACGAGCTTGGCTACTTTTAAGACCTGTGGGACTTCAACCCTAGGAATTCCCCAGCCGACATGGTCAGCTGGGGAATTCTGGGAGTTGAAGTATCGCAGGTCTTAAAAAGTAGCCAAGTTTGCCCACCCCTGGTTTTAAATGTTGAAACTAGGCTTGTCTGCCCCCTCTCCCATGGGATTCCCCCTAGATGGGGGGTTTGTTCTGCGTGCAGCCTTGACAGAGTTCACCTTTTTGCATCAGTTACCTAGATTGCTACCTAGAGAAGGTGAGGGGTGTGATTGAGCAACCTGAAAAGGGGGGTAGGTTTCAGCTTTTGCTTCTGTGGTAGCCCACTTTGGGGGTGGTGGGTTTGGGGTTTGCTTATGTTAGTGGCTTTCCTTCCTCCCCGGATAGATGGCCTTGGGGCCATTTGAGGCGGGGGAAGCAGAGACCTCAGGCTGGATTTGAACTCAGCAGGCTTTTAGGCATGGAAGAATCTGTTCAGATGCCAGGAGTCTTGTGGAGGGGGGAACTCCTGTGCAAAAGCCTCTGTTAGGGGAGACATTTATCACCCCCTAAGAATTGGGGATGTAGCAGCTTAGGACAAGATGGAAAGCAAGGGGGGGTCCCTTCCTCCTAAAAGTAGCTGCTCCCTTCCTCCTCCCCCCCCCAAAAGCCGGCCACATGGTGTGTGGTATGGAGCCTGTCTCTCCGCAGTGGCAGCTTAGCTGAATCATGCTTGGGGTTGGCAAGAGTCGAGGGGAGGCTCCATGCGGGCCGGAGGGGCTGCCTGATTCTTTCTCCTTCCAGTAAAGTGGGTGCAAACTTCCTGCCTCCTTTGGCCAGCTCCCCCCTCCTCTTCCCTTCCCCTTTGGCTCCTCACGTGGTAGTGGCAGCCTGGTGCCCCCAACTGCTGCCACCACCTGCACTGCTTATGGGCCTTTTGAGGAGCCACTGTAAGTCTGCGAAGACGGTTAGTCAATGACCCAGACAGGTTTGCAGTGGGAGAGGAGACTCCTGGTTGCTCTCTTGCAAGGAGGTGGGCAGGCTAATGATCAGACTTGGTGGTGGTGGGGGGGCTCCTTGGCGTGGCAGGTGAGGGGTGTGTGGAAGAAGGAGCCAGCAGCAGCTATGTCTGTAGCCACCACCACCTCATGCTGTCTGGGGCTTTGTCTTAATGCTAGGCTGCCTCCCTGGGAAGGGAAGCGGGTTTTTCCAGCTCTGATGTATGTTGGGGAGGGCTTGGAGAGCCCTCCTGCCCTTCTTTTTGTGTGCCCCTCTTGAGAGCAGCAGCCCACTCCGGAGGGCAAGCGGATCCCAGAGATCTGCCTTGGGAGGAAGAGTGGGTCAGAGAATATGCCTGGGGTTCAGTTCTTCCTTTCCAGGTCAGCTTTTATTCACCCCAAACACATGGGAAGATTGGGTTTGGGGTGCTGAGAATGGGGGCTTCTACCATCGGTGTAATATATTTAGGCATTTAAAGCCTTAAGGGAAGATTGCTCCACGAAGGAATTATTCGATTTGCATGTTGGCAAGGTGGATTTTTTTTTCTTTTTTGGGAATGAGTGAAATGAGCTCTTTGGGGCTTAAAGTCTCAGTCTTTGCTAAACCTAAGTTAGAAGTTTATTTTTAAAAACAAACAAACGTAGGCTGACTCCAAAAATGAGCTTTTTCTCAAATCTGGTTGGCTTCCTCCTCCTCTTCCCTTAAAACTGCACCTTTTGGAAGAATATTTTGACTGAAGTTGCTCCTTTGGATTCATTCTGGGCCTTGAGACGTATATGATCCCCGGGCCTTGGGAGCTGTAAAGAGCAGGAGATCCCAAAATAGAGCATGGAGGATCCATGCAGCAGAAGGTGTGGTCGAAGTCTCCTGGCTTGATCTTGGCTAAATCTTGGGCTCAGGTCGGCATGGGAAGCAAACTTCTGCAGGCTTATTGCCGTGTGAATGGAGAGGCTTGCAGGCCAGAGAAAGTTAGTAGACGGAATAAATGTTGAGAGAGAGATTCTCGTTTCATCCAGGTGGTAGTTGGCTCCAAGGTGCTTTTTCAAAAGGCAGCTGCACTACGGGTAGTCCTCGACCTTACAACAAGGTACATTTAGTGACCGGTCAAAAGTTTAAGAACAGCACCGAAAAAACATGTGACTTACGACTGTTTTTCACATTTAATGGCTGTCGTGGCATCCCTGTGATCAGAATTCAAGCCGCTTGGCACAACTGACTTGTATTTTTGATGGGTGCAGTGTCTTGGGGGGAGGGGTCACATGGTTCCTCTTTTGTGACCTTCCGAGAGGCAAAATCTATGCCGGACTCAATGACCATGTGACTAAACTTAACCACAGTGGTAAGAAAGGTAAAATTGGGGTAAAACCTAACAAATATTTCACTTAACAGAAAGCTTGTGCTCAGTTGTGCTTGAAGATTACCTGTACTTATGTGTATATGGATGTATAAAAATTGGAAGGAAGGTTGTAAAACGGGACAAAATTCCCTTAAATGCCTCGCTTTTAACAAATTTGGGGCTCCATTATGGTCGTAAGTCAAGGGCTACCTGTGTGGCTTTTTTAGCAGATGGGTTTTTTTGTAAGTATATGCAGTAGTAATGAGATGGCCTGGAGGCCACTGGGGAAATCCTGAAAATGATCAGTAGTGCTGGAAAAAGAAAGTTTTTAGGAGAAGACATTAGTTTTTGGGCTCTGGTTTTGCTAGACTAAAAAGATATCAAATTAGCGGTTTGTCTTGGCCGCTTCCTTTGGATGGGTTAAAAATGAGAGGCAGTGCTAAAAATTTACCTTGACTCAAATTTGGGTTCTGTTTTGTCTCTTGCTTCCATAGTTCCCATTCTAAAAGCATGCTGGGATGTCTGCTTAAGACAGAGGTCTCCAAACTTGGCAATTTTAAGACTTGTGGACTTCAACTCCCCAGAATTGCTGGCAGGGAATTCTGAGAGTTGAAGTCCACAAGTCCTAAAGTTGCCAAGTTTGAGACCCTGGCTTAAGGCAACAGGCTCTCCCTGCCCCTTACTCCAAATAGCCCAGCATCAGCTGTGTGGGCAGGATTTCAGATGTAACAAATCAACAGAATTGGAAGGGACCTTGCAGGTCATCTAGTCCAACCCCTCCCTGCTCAAGCAGGAGACCCTACACCATTTCTGACAGATGGCAGTCCAATCTCTTCTCGAAAGCCTCCAGTAATGAAGCTCCCACAACTTCTGAAGGCAACTTCTGTTCCTTAGAACAGAGGTGTTCAACTTTTGGCCACTTTTAAGTCCTGTGAACTTCAACTCCCAGAATCCTCCAGCCATCAGTTCTGGGGAGTTGAAGCCCACATGACTTAAAAGTGGCGAAGGTTGGACATCTCTGTCTCAGAAGATACAAGAACTTGTATGCTTTGGATTGAAAGGGTTGTAAACCAAATAGGGCTGAGCTAGGAAGTAGGTTGGCTGGTACATTGTGAGTCTCGTGTTTTTGGCAGTGCTTAAATTTGGAAAATTGATGAGAGATTTCAATGGCCCTTGGCACAAAGCCTTTTTAAAAGACGTGTGGATGTAGAACATAGAATGATAGGACTGGAAGGAACTTTGGAGGTCCTCTAGTCTAGCCCAGGCCAAGGTAGGAGACCCTATAGTATCATTCTGGCCAAACAGCTGTCTATAGTCTTTTTCTTGAAAACTTCCATTGATTGGAGCCCCCACAATGTCTGGAGGGAAGCTGTTCCACTGATTTAATTGCTAGGAAAATTCCTCCTTCCTTCCAGGTTGCTTCTCTCCTTGATGAGTTTCTACCCGTTGCTTCCTGTTCTGTCTTCTAGTGCTTTAGAGCATAAATTGACCCCCCCCCCCTTTCTTTGGAGCAGCCCCTCAAATACTTCAATCAGAATAGAGCTGGAAGGGACCTTGGAGGTCTTCTAGTCCAACCCTTCAGCTCAGGCAGGAGAACCTATACAATCTCAGACAAGTGACTTTTTTTTTTTTAAAAAAAGATTATTTTTATAACAAAAACAAAAATAAAACAATCTTTCTGTTCAATGTGTCGGTTGGGTACATACATCTTGTGCACATAGTAACATTATCATACATATTTATATTATAATTGACAATTGAGTTACAGTAAGAAAGAATATGAAATATAATTTTGAAAGAATGTTAATGACAATACAACAATTGATAAATGTGATATAAAATACTGATTAGAATGGCTATAAATGTAAATAAGTGACTCTTAAAAACCAAAAATCTTCCAGTGATGGGGCACCCACAACTTCTGGTGGCAAGCTTTTCCCCTGGTTAAATTGTTCTTGCTGTTAGGAAATTTCTCCTTAATTCCAGGTTGCTTCTCTCCTTGATTAGTTTCTACCCATCCCTTTCTCGTCCTGCTTTGGGGAATAAGGTGGACCCCCTCCTTATTGTGGCAGCCCCTCAAATACTTGAACACTGCTATCCTGTCCCTCCTTTGTCCTTCTCTTCTTAGTCTAAGATGCACCCCATTCCCTCAACCATTCATGATACAGTTAAACTTGCCAAGACCCTTTAATCCAGGGGTCTACAACCTTGGCAACTTTAAGACTGGTGGATTTCAACTCCCAGAATTCCCCATTCAACCATGCCTGGTTTTGTTTTGTTTTTCCCTCCTACTCCCCAGAGTGGAGAGATTGCAGAGGAAGAGATTACAAAGAGAGTAAGCAGGCAGAGTTGAAGTCTTAGCGAAGCTGGCTGGGGGAATTCTGGGAGTCGAAGTCCACCAGTCTTAAAAGTTGCCAAGGTTGGAGACCCCCTGTTTTAATCTGTCTCAATGCATCATCCTGTCTTCCCAGCTCTGGGAGCAACAGGTATGCTTGCCATGCGCCAACCAGCGGGTGTGGAAACTTTACGTGGGCGTGTAAAGGCCTTGAGCGTTGCATTCTCCCTCTGGCAGGGTTTTCCTTCTTCCAAGCTTGACCAGCCAGCCAGCGTGTGCGCACACCTGCCTACTTCCGTCTTAACCTTTCTGTCCTCCTCCTCCTCCCCCAGCGTTTTCTACAACACCTGATCCACCATGGCTGATGACCTGGACTTCGAGACCGGCGATGCCGGCGCCTCCGCCACCTTCCCCATGCAGTGCTCCGCCCTCCGGAAGAACGGCTTCGTGGTGCTCAAGGGACGTCCTTGCAAGATTGTGGAGATGTCCACTTCGAAGACGGGCAAGCACGGCCACGCCAAAGTAAGGGGCAGGGGTGTGTGTCTCTGTCATCTGTGGCAGGAGGGAAAGGAGGATATCTTGGGGAAACTCCCAGTGGCGCGTGGGTTTGCGTGCGCCCGACAGGTGTCGAGCGGGGTTTTCCCCTTGCTGCTTTGTGTGTGTGTATGTGTGTTGTGTGGGTCCCATTGTGCAGCTCGCCAGACAGAAGAGGAGAATGACCAGTTTTTCCTTGCAGACGTTTCATGGCCCTACTAGGGAACATCACTGCTAGAGGGGGAAAGGAGGACGACGACTGTGAGGTCCTTGGTGCTCTCTGAGCTGGGCTGGTTTTCTTGCAGACATCTCATGACCCAACTAGGGAACATCATCAGTGCTAGGAGGGAGTGGGGTTTGCAGAGAGGAAGAGAAAAAAGGAGGAGGATTGTGGGGTCCTTGGGGCTTTCTACACATTTCTTGTAGACATTTCATGACCCAACTAGGTAACATCATCCATGCTAGAGTGGAGTTTGCAGAGAGGAAAAGAAAGAAGGAGGAGGATTGAGGGCTCTTGGCATCTCTTTATACATTTCCTGTAGACATTTCATGACCCAACTAGGGAACATCATCATTGTTAGAACAGGAAGGGGGGTTAACCAGCATGGTTGATGTTCCCTAGCTGGGTCATGAAATGCCTGCAAGCAAACCACCAAGCTCAGTGAGACCACCAAGGAGCCCCTGCTCCTAACAGTTCAACCCTGAGCTACAAATATTCCCTTGATGCCATTTTTCTGCTTGGCATAGGAGATGCCCCTCTGGTTTTTTTTTTCTACCTGCCCACAATGTCCGATGCCACTTAGGAGGCCTGGATATTTAACATACACACACACACACACCGCAATCTTTGTCAGTCTTTTTGACTACAATTGTCGCTCCTTTCTGAGCCGAGCCTTCCTTCGCTTTACGGAGCTGGCTAGGAAGGCTCAGGTCAATGTGCAGTTAGCAAAAAAAAATACAAATTAAAATTGCTGTATTCTGCAAGGGAAATTTAAAAAAATCAAATCTTCCCCAGTCTCCCCCCCATTAAGTTCTGACGATGGGATGTTGGATACAAGAGTTTGGTACCTCAGAATGGAGCCATTCAAAGTTACCTGTCTCTTCATCATTAATCTTCCTGGCCTGGATGATCCATGATAGTCCTGGGCAATTCTTTCCAAGTTACAGGGGGGAAAAGCGTGACTTATGACCGTTTGGTCACACTTAATGCCCGTCGCAGCATCTCCACAGTCGTGGGATCAATAATTCGGACGCTTGGCACAGCCGACTCGAATTTACGACGGTTGCAGCATCCTGGGGTCGCGTGATCCTCTCTTGCGACCGTCTGACAAGCCAAGCCAATGGGGGGGAAAGCAGGGTTCACTTAGCAACCATGTGACTCATTTAACAATGGCAGGGATTCGTGTTAACTGTGGCAAGGAAAGGCATCGAAACGGGGCCAAATTCAACTCTCTTTGCACAGCCTCAGGTTGGGCTGAATATGTGGTTGTAAGGTGAGAACTACCTGTAATCCACTGAACAACTAATTGGGTGGGGGGGTTTCTTGTGACTACAACGGTCATTAAGTGTGAAAAAAACGGTCGTAAGTCAGTTTTGCCAGTGCCGGAGTCACTAAAAGAGTCAAGGATTATTCCAATAAAGAGTCTCTCCAGAGACCAGAAGCCAAATTTTAATTTCTTACCCCCAGAACACCCAAGCACGTCTGGCCCACCTTCAATGCTAGAGATATCCAGGTAGTCCTTGACTTATAACCGTTCGTTTAGCAACAGTTCGAAGTTAACGACGGCACTGAAAAAAGCAACTTGGGACCGCTTGTTCACACTTAAGGACCGTTGCATCGTTCCCCATGGGGAGATGATTTACCTTCAGGTGCTTGACCACTGGTTCGCCTTTAGGACAGTCGCAGTGTCCCAGCGACCTTCTGATGGAGAAAGCCAGATCGGCTTAATGACCGTGCTATTAATTTAGCAACTGCAGCGACTACCGTGTTTCTCAGAAAATAAGGCCGGGCCTTATTTTCTTTTGACCCTGATTTAACGGCTAGGCTGTCTTTTGGGGTGACTTAATTTCTCCCCCACCCTCGCCTAGAGCGCCCTGTGGGCAGCCACGCCTCGCCACCAGCCGCTCCTAATGGCCGATCATGGCGGAGCATTGAGAGCTCCCTACCCCCGCCAAGCGCCTTTGCTGCAGACCTGGGTATGGTGCTGGGTGCAGGCCAGGTCAGTGGGCGGGTGGCGGCGGCGTGGATGTCGGCCTCGGCGGTGGGGCACTTTGCATCGCGCCTGACGCTGTTGCTTTCCCTTCTGCCCGTGCGCTGCGCGCGTTTGGAGTGCGGCAGCGTTTCAGCTGCTTCTCGGGCGGGGAAGCCATAGCTTCCACGGTTCCCGCCGGTGCTGGCACCTCTCTCACCAGTGCTGTCTCCAACAACAGGAGCAGCGGTGAGACAGACCCCGCTGCCGACAAGAACCTCCTGCCCTCCCGCAGGGGCTTCGCTTTGATTGACAGCAGCTGTGTCGACAAGGTCCTGCAAGTTGGTGAGTCTTTCGGGGTTGGGTAGGTGGAAGTGGCAGAGGGAGGGTGATGTGATCATTTCTCTCCCCCCACGCCTCGTTTTGCTTCCCACCCAAGAGCTTCAGGTCATGGTCTCGTCCCTTGTATGGTCGGGCGCTCTCCTCTTGCTCCATCTGCCCAAAACCCCCCTGTGGACCTTTTCCCCTCTTTAAGTTTTCTTTACTCTCATTCTCTCCGTCAGTTCCCTAAGAATACAGACTAGCTGGGCAGCTTTGTCCCCACCCCTCCCAGTAGTTTTAAAAAGGGAACTATCTATCCACTTTGCCCTTTGAGCAGAGGCAAACCTTCCAATCCAAACAGAAGAGAAAGGGAATCATCCTACAGACCCTTAGCACCAAACTTCCCAGAGGATTCTCCCAAAGGATCCACCCCAAAGGAGGATTCAGCCCCTTAAATGCACTCCCCTCCTTTGGGGGGAATCCTCTGATGAATCCTCCTTTGGGGTGAATCCTCTGAGGCGTGGCTGCCCGTGGGGTGCTCCTAATGGCAAGTTCCCCCCACCCCCCCCAATTTCACATGTTTTAAACTAGGCCTAAATTTGGGGGAGGGGCTTAATTTCACCTTATGCCTAGAAATGCTGGGTCTTTTTATGGGGGGGCGTATTGTTGGAGAAACACGGTAGCTTAACAAAAACGGGTCAGGAAAGGGCGCAAAAACGGGACGCAAAACTTCCCTGAACAAATTCCTCGCTGAGCCGACATAAATGCTGAGCTCAGTTGGGGTCGTAAAGTCAAGGACTAGCTCTTATCAAAGAAAGCCAGAATGTATTAAGGCTGTTTAACAGCTCCAGTTGGACCCGTCACAATAATCATGCAGAATGAATATTGCTTTTGTTCCAACCCAACCCAGAAATCCCCCGTGCATTTTAAAAATTAAGTTTAAAAAAAAATAAAACATTTTAAAAATTAAAAGCCCCATTTTTTTTAAACATACGCCAGGAGCCTTGAGAGTCCTTTCCACTTTATCCTGCCTGACATACAGACTATCCTGTTTCCCAGAAAATACGACCTACTGTGTAAGTCCTAGCTTGATTTATTACACGTGAGCCCAATATAAGCCCTACCCCCAAAATAAACCCTAATTAAGATTCCCGCCCACTCCAGAGTGGATGGGTAAAGATAAAGTTAGGGTGCGGATTGGGTGTGTGTGGAGCTGCCCTACCACTTACCTTTGGACAGTTGTCTTGCACACCCCAACACCTGCCTTGCTGGCCCATTTCTTCTGCAGCTGGCAAGGCTGGCTAGGCTTTCCTGAAGGCCTCTGGAGCTGAGAACAAAGTTCTGGATTGGTCCGGAGTTATTGGCGGTTATCAGCTGCCGAGGCCTTCAGGAAAGCCTTGCTGGCTGCAGAAGAAGGACTTCCGGAAGGAGACTGGGGGCAACGGGCACACGTGAGATTAGTCCATGGAGGACGTCCCCTGAAAACAAGACCTGGTGCCTTTTTTTGGTGGCCAAATATATACATACATACATACATGTGTGTGTGTGTGTGTCTTTAAAAGCACAACTATAATGACGTGGGAAAATACCCGAACAAAGCTGAATACCACACATGTAAGTACCCGCGAAAACTTAAGAAAATGTGTGTGTGTGTATATGTATATGTGTGTGTATATATATATATATATGTATATGTATGTATGTCTAGGTGTGTTCGGGTCTTTTCCCGTGTAAGATTAAGAGTATCTTGGCGATGTTTCGGCGAGGTCCCACTCGCCATCCTCAGGCTGGTGCTTTCGGCTTTGTGCCAGTGCAAGCAGTGTGTGATTGGAGCTGCCGTCTCTCTATAAATACTGGTGGGGGGGGGGCCTGGCGTGCTGGGCTGGTTGGCTGTGCTGCTGCCTCTTAATTGGTTGATGGAGTTGATGTTGGTATAATGGGCTAATCAGAAATGAACTCCACAAGAAAAGATTCCTACTAGACCAAACCAACAGAGATCTACTCACACTCCATCTCAAACTCAGCAACAAAATTCACTCAGCACTCTGGGACAAATCCAAACAACTAGCTTTCTGGAGAGCCGAAACAGAAACCTCCCACAAGACAGACACACACACCAGGAAACTCCACAGACTAGAGAAACGCCAGAAACCCAACCCTTCCCCACAACAACACATGAAACAAACAGTACACAACATATCAGACAGAACCCTCACCATAGCAGAAACCAATGTCCTTTCCAAAGGATTCAACTTTGCAGTCGCCCACAAACGCATCCCCACTGAAAATATTATATGCGGAGTTGAAGCTAGCCTAACCAAAATCAGCCCAGATGCAGCGAACAAAATCAGACTTGAAGTCACCAACGTCCTCTGCTCCAGCAACCCACCCAGAACCAACCTACACAGAGAAGAACAAAAAGCAC
This sequence comes from Notechis scutatus, assembly GCF_049901735.1. Lineage (NCBI taxonomy): Eukaryota > Metazoa > Chordata > Lepidosauria > Squamata > Elapidae > Notechis > Notechis scutatus. The sequence continues at coordinate 121,309,659 of NC_142025.1, forward strand.
TCACCAACCTGAGGAAAGACAGCAACATAGTCATTCTCCCAGCAGACAAAGGCAACACCACAGTCGTAATGAACACATCTGTCAGCCTTCAAGATCTTCTACTTCTGCTTTGCATCTTTCGGCTGCCATAAGTAACGGGGGGAGGAGGGGGGACAAGTATGGGAAGCGAGCTGGAGGTGGTAAAACTTAGCATTGTATAAACTGAGGAGGGGGAGAGTGCATTCTTGCTTAGGTTTCTTTTTCTCTGCGCAGCTGCAAACCTTTATCAAAGTATGCCAAGGTCAACGGACAGAAACTTCACCACCTGAAGATGTCCACATGATGATATTCACAACTTTTTAATTGGAAGAACCATTTGAACTATTGGGGGTGGGAACATTTCCATCACTTTGTATATGTGATTTACGCGCCTATTTCCTCAGATTCAGAATCTTGTTGCTACCACTTCATTTCCAGTAAAAGACATCTTTTCTCTAATTAAAAGAGTCTAAGTATTTCTTTCTTGGATTTTGAATGGAGCACCAGCTGACAACATCGGACTACCACTCCAAACTATCCAACCTACTCCAAGACTCCGCTTACAAACCTCTAGATACTGACCCCACCACCTACCTAGAAAAAACCACCAAATCCAAAATAAAAGTGTCTCCCATCAGTGAAGAGATCCAGCAGAGAATCATCCTCAGAGAAAAATCATCCAGATGCCTTAAGCTCTATGGTCTCCCCAAGATACACAAAGAAGGAATACCACTCAGTCAGCTCCATAGGCTTACCTCTACAGAATCTTGCCAAATTCCTCACCAAACAACTCCAGCCCTACACAGAATCCATCACCTCACACGTACAAAATTCCTTCCACTTCATAGAAACAATAAAGAAACAAAACCTACAACCCAGCGACCTACTCATGAGCTTTGATGTCGTATCCCTCTTCACCCAAGTACCCATCAAAGAAGCCTTGACAGCCATCCAAAACAAATACAACCCCCCTCAAACACATCCTAGATCTGACCAACCACTGCCTAACCAACACATACTTCATCCACAATGGACAAAGATACAGATAGAAGGAACACCCATGGGATCACCCCTCTCACCCGTCATTGCTAACCTATACATGGAACACTTTGAAACCAACACTCTAGACAAATCCGAACACAAACCCAAACTGGCTGAGATATGTAGATGACACTTTCGTAATTTGGCCACATGGGAAAGAAAAACTGGACAACTTCCTCACACATCTTAACAACCTACACCCCACAATACAATTCACCATGGAAACAGAAACCAACAACCAACTTCCCTTCCTCGACATCCTAATTTACAAAAAACCCAATGCCTCCCTAGGACACACCATCTACCGGAAAAATAACACACACCAACTGCTACCTAAATGCACAATCCCATCACCACCCTGCACAGATCAACTCCGTAGCCAAGACACTCATCTCCAGAACCAAATGCCTAGCTGACAAAGGCCACCTGAGAACAGAACTACACACCCTCACTTCCGTATTACTTTCTAATGGATTCCAAAGAAACCTAATCCGAAGAGAGATACCCCCAAAAAACCAAGACACAGAACAAGACAACGCGCTCCTCTCCTACATCAAAGGCACCACAGACAAAATCAGCAAAATTCTCCACAAACACAATATCAGGACAGCCTTCGGCACTGACCAAAAAATAGCCAACATCCTAAGAAATCCCAAAGACAGGAAGAAGGCGGAGCCTCCTCGCTGACAGACCGTAGAACACCTCTCTCTGCGGCTATGGTCCGTGCTCTTTCATTGGAGAGCCCCGATCATTACAATTGGGCTGAAGCTGCCATGGAGGGGCGGCGGAGTAAGGGGAAGCCGCAAGCCAGGTTGAGGGGAGCCGCATCTCCCCTCTTAGGCTTGGTCTTCCCCCAAGACGACTGCAGCGGTGGTTTAAAATGGCCACCCGAAGAGGAGGACTCAGCTGGATTAAGATTTGTGCAGGAGGGAAGAAAGGGGTGGATAACATCTGAACTGAGACAATTGGGCGATGCAACTAAACAAAAGTACCCCGGGATTAAGGTAACATGGAATTTTTAAGAAAAGAAAAGTGAGCGGCGAAATTACAAAGGGACAGGAAAAAAATAAGAAAATATTTCTGACAGCTAAGCAGGGCTTCCAACCGGGAAAGGAAGAAGCCGGAACTAAAGATTTAACTAAATTGGACTAAAATATTTTGGCAATAAACAGGCATAAAATAAAGCTGGACTTAAGATTGTCAAAAAATAATAATAAAGTTTACAGATTGGAAACTGGACTGTGTTGGAATATTGAGGTTCGAAAAACCCTAAATAAAAAAATAGGGGAAAAAGGTGAAGACTTTGTTTAATGGAGAGTGCCACCTTTTGACAAAAAGTTGAGCTCAAACAAGGGAAAGCATCCTGTTTCTGAATGAACTTGTGTGGATATAATATTAAAGAAATATTGAAACAAAGTAAGAATCTTAGAAAGTGAAAGCAGAACTAGAATAAAGAAAAAAGCAAGGAAAGACTGACTGTGGGATTGATTGATGTTTTTGGTAGAGACCCTGGGCTGGAACAATTGAGAACTTTAGAAAATTGAAAGAAGAAAGAAGGAAAGTAAAAGTGTTTTTTTTTTGTGGACTTTAACGATCATAAAATACAAGAGTGTAACGATGATATCTCTTCGGGAATTAAAAATGGAATTTAAAAATATGAGAGAATTGCTACAGGAAAGAGGCGAATCACTTTGCTCTGTGTTAGAAAAAATGGAAATGGTGATTGAAGAACAAGAGGAAAGAGCTTCAGAGGAGGAGGAGTCACTCAAGGAGAAGACATTTTAAATAGACAATTAACACAAAGAACACTACAAAGAAGTGGGGAAAGAAGGAAGGTTAAAAAGTTGAGACTTAAGAAGGCAATCAAAAGGGGGAATACCTGTGAAGTTGGGAAAGACAGAAAGACCCAGCAGAAAAGGGAAAGGAAGATATTAAGAAAGAGAGGGATATAAACTGGAATGAGAAAAGATATGGGGAAAAAGAGGGGAGGAGAAGCAGTAAGAAACAGGCGCATGAAATAAAGAAATACAGAAATAGTAAAATGTTGAAAAGAAATTGTTTTTTCAGAGATAATGGTTGATGAATTAAAAGGGGATTCTGCAGGGTGACAAGGGGTAACAAGAATATTTCTGCAATTAAAATATTTAGAAAATAGGGTAATATAGATATTGATAACTCTTATTAAAAATTAAGGGAAAATATGCTGCGGAATCTAAATGAAAAGATGTAATGATTATTATTGTAACTTCTTAAAAATAATGGTTTATTGGGAATCAAGATGAGGGAATAAACGTATATTTTAACCACTGAGGTGTCACACTCAAAGCAGTAAAGGGGGGGAAACCTATACTTGTTTTTTTCTTTAGTGTTAAAACTTGTATTAATTTAGAATTTATAAAAAGAATGCGTAATGGAAAGGGAATATGACAGACTAAAGAGCCAACTAAATTAATAAGTCAATATAGACTATTAAAAGCAAGGAGAGACATTGGCAACCTATTATTATTATTATTATTATTAGGCAAACACATATTGTTTATCTTTATTTTCAAAATAAATATTAAAGGATTATATTTGAAATAATTGAAATGAAACAAAAAGATGTTTCGATTGAGATTAATGAAAGAGGCTAGAATTAATGTGTTTGTTTCTCTCCTTACTGAAAATTTGGAATGGAAAAGGTAATAATAGAATTAAGTATGCATATATGAATGTATAATTGTTGTCATATTTGTAAAGGTGATGACCCGGAAATATATTGTCCACTAAAAAGAGATTTTTGTTTTTATGTGAAAAGCAATAAAATTTGTTTAAAAAAAAAAAAAAAGAAATCCCAAAGACAAGATCCAGCTAGAAAACCAAGGAGTTTATGAAATACCATGCAACAATTGCCCAGCCACATACATTGACAAAACCAACTGAGAATAAATGCACGCATCACAGAACACAAAACACAGTCAGAAAAGAAGAAAATACTTCCTCCCTCTTCCAGCACCTTAAAGCCACAGGACATGAAATTAATTTCGAAGGAACCAAATTAATATCCAACACTGAACACTCCAGCAAGAGAATAATCAGGGAAGCCATCGAAATAGAGAAACACCCCATAACATGAATAAACGGGACGATACCTCCCGCCTACCAGACATCTGGAAACTAGCCCTCACCAACAAATGAGTCCCAGCCACGAAAACCAACACCAGACCCAAAACAACATGGGACACCACTGCCAATCCCCCTCATCAGACCCAGGCCCAAACCCATCCTATAAACGAAGGACAGCCACCATCCAGAAACCAGACCACGGCTGCTTCGCCAGCTGTCGCACCCCCCGACCCCAAAACCAAACAAGCTGACATACGCCAAGAACACAGACCCAGACCCCAAACTCGAAGCCAGACCAAAACCCAGAAGGCTACATCACAGCCACCCGCTCAGGATATCCACATCAAAAAACTCAGGAAATTACACCACAAGAACTCAAGAAGTTGCAACGCAGCAAAAACGACCCAGGAAATCACAGCACGAGACCAAGGATACCACAGCAATAAAACTCACAAGGTCACCACACAACCCATTACCCAAGCCATAACAACACAGGAGGCTAATGGAAAAAGATCACGACAAAACAAATGACCCAGGAGATTAAAGCACAAGATCCAGGATATCTCCACAACAAAACTCACAAGGCCATCACACAGCCCATTATACCAACATCAACTCCATCAACTAATCAAGAGGTTGGCACAGCCAACCAGCCCAGCACACCAGCCCCCCCAACCAGTATTTATAGAGAGACGGCAGCTCCAATCACACACTGCTTGCACTGGCACAAAGCCGAAAGCACCAGCCTGAGGATGGCGAGTGGGACCTCACCGAAACGTCACCAAGATACTCTTAATCTTACACGGGAAAAGACCGGAACACACCTAGACCTACATACCTGTACACATGAAAATCTACGAAAACAAATTATATATAAGACAGGGTCTTATTTTAGGGGAAACACAGTAATATATAAATACATAATTTGGGCATCTGGCCACACGCTGAAATTCCTTCTGCCGGTGATGCCTGGCTTCATCTGTTTGTTTTTGTGGAGTTTGGACATTTTAAGGTTTGGATAGAACCAAAATCTTCAATATCTATCCATCCATCCATCCATCCATCCATCTATCTGTCGGAGTTGTGAGTGTACTACGTGTGTGTTGTGAATGCTGCCGCTGCCAAAATGTTCCAGGAGGTTGAGGAATTATTTTTTACAAAGAGATAAGCAACCTGTCCAAAACTTGGAATATGCAGCGAGAATAAGCCTTCAAACAGCAATCTGCTGATTTGAACTCAGTTCTCTCTGTTTTAAGCCAGGCTTTCTTCTCCCCAGTGGACTACAGGCTGCTTGTCTGACTCTTTGTGTCTGTCTGTCTGTCTGTCTGTCAGGACCTACACATACCCATTCTTCCAAGTCTCTTAAGATGGGGAGGGGGGGTGCTATAGAGCCCCTCCAGGGCTGAGTTGGGTGGTTAAGTTTAATAAATACTTTTTATTTATTCAATTTCTATAGCTGCCCAGCTCAATTACTCCAGGCAGCTTACAATTTTACAAATTAACAATGAAAATGCTGAAAACTTCCTAAAACATTTTTTTTTAAAAGCCCCAGAAATTATTAATATTGCTCATTTTAGGGACCCCCCCCCTCCCAAAAAAAAATGCTGGTGCCACCAAAGCTGGGAAAAATCAGCTTTGAACAAGAGAGCCAGCCTTTCAGAGCCCCCAGGAGCTACTTTGAATAACCCTTGGCTGCTTGGAAACGTTCCCTTCTTTCAGAGAAAATCTTTTATTGTTTTTTTAAGAAGTTTGAAATCCTTGGAGGAGAAGCAAGTGGGGCTGGGGAAGCTGTCTGGACTGCAAGCTCTCTGTCCCGTCCCCGTCCCCAGTCCTATTGTGGGGTGGTAGACAAGATGGCCCCAGACACGTATTTCCCAACCTCATGAACTTTTTAAGATGTGTCAACTGCTGAAATGCCTGAAAAGTATATTCATTATGGAATTTATTTGCTGACTTTTTATCTCCTATCCAAAGATTCTGGGGGCAGCTTATAATGCAAATACAATTTTTAAAAAACCATTAAAATCATCCATTGTAAAATAACACACCATGAGAACGCAAGGTGTCAAAAGAAGGAAGCCGGATGCACGCAGGGAGGAGGCGGAGGTGGGATGAAGTTCCTAGGAATGGAGAGTGCCCCCCCAGGGAGGGGGGAAGCCCCCGCCAACCCTTCAGGGTGGGGTGGAGAAGATTGGAGCAGGGCAGCAGAGACGGGGTGCCCTGTTGTTGGAAAGGGGCTCCCTTGAGCTGTTTTGCCAGGCAGGGCTGCTGCTTCCTCCTCCTCCTCTGCAAAACCCCCTCCCTTCTAGCACTGATGATGTTCCCTAGTTGGGTCATGAAACATCTGCAAGAAAACAACCAAGCAGAGAGAGCAGCAAGGACCCCACAGTTGTCGTCCTCCTCCTCCCTGCAAACCCTACTCCCTTCTAGCACCCACAGTCCTTTTCCTCTTCTTCCTCCTCCCCTCTTCTCTGCAAACCCCCTCCCTTGTAGCACTGATGCTGTTACTGAGTTGGGTCATGAAATGTCTGCAAGAAAACAGCCAAGCTCAGAGAGCACCAAGGACCCCACAGTCCTTTCCTCCTCCTCCTCCTCTCCAGAAACCCAGCTCCCTTCTCGCACTGATGATGATACCTAGTTGGGTCATGAAATGTCTATAAGAAATCAACCAAGTTCAGAAAGCAACAAGGACCACTCAGTCCTGCACCACCACCTCCTATTCCTTCTCCTCCTCAGTGGAAACTCCGCCCTCTTATAGCACTGATGATGTTACCTAGCTGGGTCTGCAAGAAAACCACCAATTTCAGAGAAAATGAAGAACCCTGCAGTCCTCCCTCCTCTCCTTCCTCCCTCCTCCTCCTCCCAATTCCCTTCTAGCACTGAAGAAGCTGCCTGGTTGGGTCATGAAACACCTGCAAGGAAAACAACCAAGCATGGAGGGCACCAAGGACCCCACAGCCCTTTTCTTCCTCCCCCCCTCGCATCATGCTAAGGCCGTTCTCTCCCTTCGCTGCACTCCTAGGTGCATCTTGTCGGCATAGACATCTTCACTGGGAAAAAATACGAAGATATCTGCCCTTCCACTCACAACATGGACGTGCCCAACATCAAGAGAAATGACTTCCAGGTAGGCCGGGGCTTGTGGTCAGCAAGTGTCTGTTGGTTTGGTTATCAAATTTACAAAGCACGCCCGTTTCACGAACACGTCTCTTTGGCAGCGTAGTACAAGGGTCAAATTGTCTCCATTGTTGTATCGTCGTTGTGGGTTTGAGGCCACACTGCCCTTCCTTGGGGATGTGGTTTCTCCACAGATTGGAGAGCTGCTTATGATGTCTCCATTCTCATGGGGAGGGTAGCAATTGGTCAGAATATTGGAATAACAGAATTGGAAGGGACCCTGGAGTTCTCCTCGAGCCGCTCGGAGCATCCAGAGACTGGGATGTGCTTCTGAGTCCTCTTCTTGCAGGCTGAGCTTTAGATGAGGAAACGCTCCGCCCCTCACGTGGTATCGCGAGCAGCGTCTCCCCAGTCTTTTGCTCAGCCTCAAGAGTCAGGCTGTGTTTTCAGAGAGCTCCTTGGCTGATCGTACTTTTCTTGCCTATTTCTTGCCTATTCCAACTTCGCCTTCATAAGGTTTGCCTTTCCTTCCTCCTCCTGCGCAAAGGGTCTGGACTTAAGGGAAAAATTCCCCGTCCTTGGGGCAAAGCTGCGGGCTCGCAGCGCCGATAGCGCGCCCCCCCCTTATCAGATCGCTTCGCTGCCTCCGCGTTGCCTTGTGGCACGCGTTTTCTTTACAGCTGGATTCCCCCACCTTAAACACCGATCGGGAGGGTCATCGCCCTAGGGCCCTAGGCGCTGAGCTGACCAGCAAAGCCCTCCTTCCGTCCCGAAGGCGTCCCGACGGTTCAGCTTGCGGCCGCCATTTTGGCTCCGCATCGTGGTCGGGCGCCATTTTGAAATTCTTAGCTGCGGTGAATTGGAGCCCCAGGCCTTGGGTCAAAGCTTAGCTGCCCATTTCTTCCACCTGGCTCGCTCTTTTATTACTTGTTGGCCTCCCGCAGCCCGTTTTCGGGCGGTTGCAGCCCCCTCCGGTTTTATTTTTCTTGTCTGAGGCCTGCTGCCAGAGGCTCTTTCTTACCATAGGCCTCAGGTGTTTATTTGACTGATTGGTCTGTACTGAGATATACGAAGTTCTCACTGTTACGGATACTTTAAAAAAAAAAAAAAAAAAAAATCTATATATATATATATACTTAATACAAATACAAAAGGGAATATATTAAAAAATAATAATAATAATAATAATAATAATAATAATAATAATAATAATTAATAATAATAATAATAATTTTTGTTTTGTACAATAATATTTTTTCGTAAATATATACGGATAACCTGTATATACATTTGGTACAAAAGCATAATAAAGATAAAAAAGCTATCAAAAGGAAAAGGAAGAATTACAAATTAGAGTATCTATTTTTCTGTACATACTATATTTCTTAGATACCTTACTGTTATCTCTGTACACAAAAAATTCCAAAAGGGGGAGAGGGCCAGCTTCACCTTCACCCGGCCTCATCCAGGCCTGATCTGGGCGAGCCAACCGCCTTTGCTAGTATTTGTATCTAACATGGCAGACGACAATCCTTCTAAACGTCCTTCTTTGAAGGCTAAGGCAAAGTCCCACTACTTGCGCAGGCAGGACAAGGAACCTAAGGGCTCTAGACAGGACAAGGAACCTTCCAAGGCCGCCCAACGTGACGCCTTAAGGCGCCACAAAGCGTTGGAAAAAGAGTTTGACCGGCGTTCAAGGGAGTCCCGCCGGAGCCGTCAATACCTCCTCCTCCAAACCCTTCTACCTCTGCTCAATCTCTCCCCTCAGACCCCTCTTCCCTACCTAGGCGCAGTTCGCTTCAGGGTCTCCCGACCCCGGACCTCCGACCAGACGGACCCCGAAGCCACCTTTACACCCACAGCCGCGGGTCTGCGCCACGATGAACCCTCTACCTCCGAGGTTCCACCTCACATCAGGGCTTGGATGGAATCAGCCATCCGCCAGGGCATAGCTGAGGGACTACAACACATGACCAGATCAGGCTTCTCTCCGCGAGCCTCTGAGCACGACTCGATATCAATCAGATCCCTTCCACAACCGGTCCCCCAGTTGATCAGGTACTCTCTCAGAGGGACAGCCCTCCTCCGATTGGGGCCCAGGTGGAGGAGGAAGGGGACTTTGGGGACTTCAGGGAAGAGGAAGAGGATTCCCGGATGGGATCCTCCCGCTACAGTGAACCCCTCTTAGAGGCTGACATCATGGGGAGATGTCGGAGGACGAGGACCCTTCCCCCGACCAACCCTCCTTTGGGGGCTGTTCAAACCGCATATGTTCAAGTCCCTCCTCCTTAAGGCCAAGAATGTCTCTGGCCTTCTTCCCAGTCCACTGCAGAAACCCCCTATCCCAGAGGGCCCGGAAGACTCCATTTTCACCCAACCAGTGGTGGAAGCTGAGGTCATCCCATCCCCTCCCATCTTCGTAGATCTGGTAGCGAAGCAACTTACCTCCTCAGGGACCCCTCCCACTCCCTCTAGCCAAGACAAGAGATTCTTTAATCTCGATTCGGCTCTGTCTAACCTTCTGAATATTCCGGAGGTCGATGACCCCATTGTGGGTCTAGCCTCCTCCTCTACCCCTAGTGAGGCCCTAGAGGCCTTGAAACCTGAGGACAGGCGGGCGGAGCAGGCGCTACGCAGGGCTCACCTATCTGACGCCTGGGCCATTAAATCAGCTACGGCCGCCTCTTTTTCACGAGGTCCTCTATCCGCTGGCTACGTCAGCTCAAGGACCACATCCCTGCTTCCAATCTCAGAGCTCACCAGGATATAGCGTTAGTGGCTGCAGCCGAGTTCTCGGCTGACGCCACTTACCAGTCGGTAAAATTTTCTTCCAGGGCCATCACGCCGCACGTCACGGCTAGACGCATGCTATGGCTCAAACACTGGCAGGCGGACGTAAAGAATAAGGTCAAGCTGGCCACCGCTCCCATTACGGGAGATAAACTGTTTGGCCCAGCTTTGGAACCACTGCTGGTCGAGGGCGCAGTAAGAGAAAGTATCTGCCCTCCTTTTTCGAAGATCGGAGGCCAGGGGCTCTCAGCCCTTCGGAGGAGCTTTCACGCCCCTTCTACCAACCCCCTTCCCGCCCAGATACCCCAGACCCCTTCCTTCCGATCCCAGGACCGCACGGACCCGGGCGACAGATCCAGACGCGGTGGCGGCTACAAGAGACCCTTTCGGGATCGGGAGGAAGGCCCTACCGCAGAAGGTAGAGCCCCTTCCTCCCCCATTGGCGGCCGCCCAGCCACTTCGCCGCCCAATGGGACCTATCCACATCCGATGCATGGGTTAGGGACACAATCAGGTTTGGCCTCGCCCTGAGTTCAGGTCCGCTCCCCTGATTGTTTCTTCCCATCCCCTCCTCAAGGGATCCTCCAAACGTGCACTAATGGATGCTGCCATCCATCATCTTCTTGACATCCAGGCCATTCAACCTGTCCCTCCGGATCAGAGAGGAAAGGGGTTTTACTCCCATCTCTTTGTGGTGCCCAAACACTCTGGGGGTTGGAGAGCCATCCTGGACTTGAAACGGCTCAACCGTTACCTTATCCAGCGTAGATTCAAAATGCACACTTTGCAATCAATTCTTTTAGGCACCAGGCGGGGAGACTGGTTATCTTCCATAGATCTTTCGGAGGCATACCTCCATATTCCAATCAGGCCTTCCCATTACAAATTCCTCAGGTTCTGTCACAATAGCCTTCATTATCAATACGTGGCCCTTCCCTTTGACTGGCCTCGCCCCCGGACCTTCACCAAGGTCCTGGCGGCCCTGGCGGCTCATCTCAGGAGCGTTCCGTCCGCCTCCACTGCTACTTGGACGATATCCTTATTCTATCCCCGTCCAAATCCCAGGCAGTCAGGGATACCAGGGTCACCCTCTCCTCCCTTACAGGCACACGGGTTTCTAGTCAATTGGCAAAAGAGCCAACTTACCCCTTCCACCCGAATCAACCACTTGGGTGCCATAATTGATTCGGTTTCTCAAAGAGTTTTCCTCTCCCAGGAAAGGTTCCTTAGCATTCAAGCCCTGGTCAAACAGATCAGGCGTTCAAGGAGGGTGGCCTTACTGGACCTCTCTAAATTGTTGGGCAAAATGGTGTCATGCATCTCTATTATTCCCTGGGCCCGTCTTCACAGCAGATCCCTCCAGTGGTTCCTGCTCCCGTTCCAACGATCCGGAAGAAGCAACTCGAAGGCCAGAGTCAGGGTCCCTCCAAGGGTCCTCACGTCTCTTCTATGGTGGACCAATCCCGCCATCAACAGAGGCCACCTCTTCGGAACCTCAACGACTCACCGTCACTACGGACGCAAGCCTGTCCGGTTGGGGCGCCATCTCGACTCGCTCTCGGCACAGGGCAGATGGTCGCCGTCCGAGCAGAGGTGCAGCATCAATTGGCTAGAGCTTCACGCTGTCCATCTGGCCCCGCGCAGTTTTCCTCAGATCCGCAAACATCACGTCCCTCGTTCTCACGGACAACGCCACGGCCAAGGCCCATATCAACAGGCAAGGCGGCACCCAGTCCATCCAGCTAATGAGGGAAGCCGAGCGCCTTTGCCGCTGGGCAGAATCCAACCTCCTATCACTAAAAGCCGAACACATCTCCGGAGTAGACAATACTCAGGCGGACTGGCTGAGCAGGGCCACGGTGGACCAGGCAGAATGGCGTCTCCATCCATCCCTATTCGAGGAAGCGTCCAGAATATTCGGCCTTCCGGTGGTGGATCTCTTCGCCTCCCCATCCAACACTCAGCTTCCACGGTTCTTCTCCCGGTATCCATCTCACCGGTCGGAGAATCACAACGCTCTGCGCTGCCCATGGCCCCCAGGGCTCCTATATGCCTTCCCTCCGCTCCCGTTAGTTCCCAGAGTAATACAGAAACTTCTTCAGGAGAGGGCAGACCTTCTCCTGGTGGCTCCCTATTGGCCCAGGCGACCGTGGTTTGCGGATCTCCGCAATTTATCGGTAGCGCCCCATGGAGGATCCCCCGGACAGGGTCTCCCTCTCTCAGGGGCCCCTTCTGCATCCGGAGCCTCAATGGCTCCAGTTAGCCGTCTGGAGGTTGAGCGGATCCGTCTGACTGGTGAGAATCTCTCGAGTCAAGTCATCGACACTATTTTGGCCGCCAGGCGACCTTCCACTACACGAATTTATGATGCCACTTGGAAGGGGTTCTGCAAGTGGTGTAGCGGGTCTCAGGTTGATCCCCTCTCTCCCTCTGTGGCTCAGATCCTAGATTTTCTTCAGGAAGGCCTTCGTAAGGGGCTCGCTCCTAACACCCTGAGACGACAAGTTTCTGCCCTCTCAACCGTGGTCTCCTGTGATAACTACGGTTCCCTTTCTCATCACCCCGAATTAGATCTTTCCTTAGGGTGCCACCAACCTGTGCCCTCCCACTGTTCACAGGTTCCCCACATGGGACCTCAACAAGGTCCTCGTTCTCTCACACGTTCCCGTTCGAACCTTTGAGGGATTCATCCCTTCAGTTTCTCACCTTTAAGGTAGTTTTTCTAGTAGCTATTACTTCTGCTCGTCGAGTTTCGGAAATAGCAGCTTTGTCAGTTAGGAGCGATCTATGTGTGTTTCACGCTGATCGGGTGGTCCTTCGTCCTGACCCCACATTCCTACCCAAAGTTAACTCTCCTTCCATAGGTCACAGGAACTGGTTCTACCAAATTTTTGCCCTAGGCCCTCCAGGGCAGGGAGGTCCTCTGGCACACCCTAGATGTTAGAAGGGCCTTGCATATATATATTAAGCGCACTCAATCCATGCGAAGGTCGGAATCCCTCTTCCTATCCTTTCAACCCAGGTCTCTGGGGCTTAAGGTTTCTCCTTCCACCATCAGTCGCTGGATCAGGGCTACCATTGCAAGGTGTTACCTTTCCCATTCTCTGCCCGCTCCGGGTGGAATAACCGCCCATTCCACCAGAAGTGCAGCCACCTCGGCGGCCTGGGCCACACAAGCCCCCATCGCTGACATTTGTCGGGCAGCCACCTGGTCCTCTCCGACCCCGTTTATCAGACATTATAAAATAGATACGTACGCCTCAGCGGAGGCTTCTTTGGCCGACGGGTCTTACAGAGGGTCATCAGTGATCCGGAGGGGCCTTCGGGCCAGACGGAGTCCCACCCGTAGGACAGCCCAGCTTTGGTATGTCCCAGTCTCTGGATGCTCCGAGCGGCTCGAGGAGAATGGGCGTTGGTTCTTACCTGATACGCCCCTTCTCGGCGAGCCGCGAGGAGCATCCAGCCCCACCCTAATTTCTCCGTCTGGTGGGGACTCTTGCTTCAGCCAAGGAGCCAATAGTAGGTTAGAAAGAATTAATAACCTCTCTTCTCGTTATCGCAAAAAACTGGGGAGACGCTGCGCGATACCACGTGAGGGGGCGGAGCGTTTCCTCATCTAAAGCTCAGCCTGCAAGAAGAGGACTCAGAAGCACATCCCAGTCTCTGGATGCTCCTCGCGGCTCGCCGAGAAGGGGCGTATCAGGTAAGAACCAACGCCCAGTCTTCTTGTCCAACCCCCTGCTTAGGCAGGAAACCCTATATCATCTCAGACAAATAGCTGTCCAGTCTCTTCTTAACAACCTCCAGTGATGGAGTACCCACAACTTCTGGTGGCAAGGAGTTCCCCTGGTTAATTGTTCCCACTGGCAGGACATTTCTCTTTAATTCCAGGTTGCTTCTCTCCTTGCTTCGTTTCCATTGCTTCTTGTCCTGCCTTCGAATAGAATAGAAAAAGAGAAAAGAGAAAATAATAAGTTTAGAATAAGAATAGAATAAGAATAGGATAGGATAAGAATAGAGAATAGAAATAGAAGATAATAGAAAAGAGAATATAGAATAAGAAAAGAATTAGAAGAGAATTAAAGTAGAATAGAATAAAAAAATAGAATAGAATAGAATAGAATAAACAGAGTTGGAAGGGACCTTGGAGGTCTTCTAGTCCCACCCCCTGGAGGTTTAGGCAGGAAACCCTATACCACTTCAGACAAATGGTTATCCAACATCTTAAAAAGTTCCAGTGTTGGAGCATTCACAACTTCTGGAGGGAAGCTGTTCCATGGATTAATTGTTCCTTCCCTCCTTGATTAGTTTCCACTCATTGCTTCCTGTCCTGCCTTGAGGTGCTTTGAAAAATAAGTTGACCCCCTCTTCTTTGGAGCAGCCCCTCAAATACTGGAAGGCTGCTCTCCTGTCTCCCCTGGTCCTCCTTCTCTTCCCTAGACTGTCCAGGCCCAGTTCCTGCAACCGTTCATCATATGTTTTAGCCTCCAGTCTCCTCATCATCCTGGTTTCTCTTCTCTGCACTCTTTCTAGAAAAAGACTGCAGAGAAGATTGGTCAGTCAAGCCAGACCACATTGGGAGGCTGTTGTAGGCCAGGCTAAGAAGCCAAACTCATCCATGTCTAATACCACCTTTCTTGTAAAGTTAACTGCAGAAGAATCTGGCACCCCTCCCTCCCTTTACTTCAATGCCAACTATGGAGGGGCCTGTCTGAGACGCTTTCTCAGATTACACCTGTAGCCCAGACTCAGGTCTTCCTGGCCACTTTTGAACCTGGCCAGGTTGGGGGCAGCTGGACCTTACAGGGCAGTGTTGCAGTGGCCAGGTGTTCCAGCAGAGAAGGGCCTCTCCTAGCCCTATCAGGTGATCCTGGGAGCCAGGTAGAAGCCATAGATTAGCTTTTTACACCATCAACCTTGGCAAGTTGACTTGGAACTCCCAGAAATTCCACAGCCAAGCAAATCTTTTTACCGATATTCAGCCTGATGGGAGAAGAAATATGTTTAGACTGCCTTCATTACATATTTTCGATTGGGTAACTTCCTTAATAGACGGAGGGAATGTGGTTGACGTAATATATCTTGACTTCAACAAAGTGAAAAAAAAAAAACCATGATGAATTAAATAAACAGGTTAAATATGGACTAGATGGCGTGAGAATTAAATCGGAAACTGGTACACTGGCTGGGGGGGATTCTGGGAGTTGAAGTCCACCCATTTTAAGTTGCCAGAATTGAGAAAAAGGGTGTTTTAGATAACTGTATGACCTCCCCCTTGCTCCTGGCTGACAGGTGTGGCTGGTTCGAATCATGCCCGGCGGGAAGCCCGAGAGAGAGGAGCCTTTGGAAGCTCTTTCGGGAAACCCCCAGCGCAGGCGAGGTGACCTCTGTGCTCACCCTCCTCTTCCTCTTGCAGCTTATTGGGATCCAGGATGGCTACCTTTCTCTGCTCCAGGACAGCGGGGATGTCCGGGAGGATCTGCGTCTCCCTGAGGGAGACCTGGGCAAGGAGATCGAACAGAAATATGACAGCGGAGAAGAAATACTGGTAAGGGGCGGCCCTTCAGGGTGTGTTTGATTTGTTTCCTTTATTTAGTGTGTTTTATTTTATTTACATATCTATCAATCTATATCTATATACATGCTTCTATATATCTCTATCTTTATCTATCTATCTATCCATCCATCCATCTATCTATCTATATATATATATGTATGTATGTATGTATGTATGTATGTTGTGACTCGGAGGTTTGAGCCTGCTCTGTCAGAAGACACAGTGATGAAGATTTGGCATTGAGGTTTGAGCCTGCTTTGTTGGGAGACACAGACGTGAGCCAGGAGGAAGAGGAGGATTTGGCTCTGAGGTTTGAGCCTGCTTTGCTGGAAGTTTCGGAATCATCTTCCTCCCCAGAATCTTCCTCCCTGGTTGTGCCTCAGGTGTCGGCAGATAATCAGGAGAGCGTGCCGGAGTCCTTGGCTGAAGATCAAGCCGAGAAATGCTGGTCTGATGCAAGGCAAAGACGCAGGCAGAAACGTGAAATACAACGTAAAAGGAAATGTCAAATCAGGGACTGAGAAAGAGACTGACACCCCTCAGGGAATATAAGGTGGCGTGTTAGCTCTGAATCCCGTTCAGAGTCAACTTGTTTATTTGAGTTAGCAGTTTGGACAAATTATCTGTGTGGCGTTTGCCTCTGATTTATGGTTCTGCTCATTATCGGACTTGGCAGGCAGCTTCTGGAAGACTGCCAAGGACTGCTTCAGCCAAAGGAAGTTAACTCTGTCATTCCTGGTACTGTCTGTTTGTGTATTTTCCTTTGGAAATTTGGACTCTCACCTCGTGGCCACAGGTGAGACAGAACATTTTTGACATGAACCTGCAAACACTATCTTCTGACCAAGATGGATAACCAGCAGCAGCAGCAGCAGATTAATCAACTTCTGCATGATAACCAGGTTTTGCAGCAGCAAGTCACCCAGCTGGTTAACCAACTTGCGTTGCTGCAAGCTCCTGCTGCTCCTCCTGCCCCTCCCCGTAGGAAATGCCTGGTAGCTGTGCTGGATAAATTCTCTGGACAGCCTGAAATGTTCCCGGCTTTCATGGGGCAGTGTCAATTATTTATGTCTCTGCGGCCAGAAGATTTCCCTGATGACTGGGCTCGGGTGGGGTTTGTTATCAGTCTTTTGTCGGGTTCGGCTGCTAGGTGGGCCACTCCTTTATTGGTGCAAAATAGTCCCTTACTAACTGACTATCAGGGCTTTTGGCACCATCTACGCTTGATGTATGAGGACCCCATAAAAGCTCAGACCACCGCCAGATGCTTAAAGGAACTTCGCCAGGGGAAACGCCCCTTGCAGGAGTTCATTTCAGAGTTTCATCTGCTCTGCATGGACTCTGCGTGGAATGAGGCAGTTCAAATGGACGCTTTCCAAGATGGTCTGGCAGAGGATATACAAGACAAATTGGTGCACGTGGAGCCGGCCCTGACCCTTGATGCTCTGGTGGTGCAATGTTTGCGCATTGACGCCCGGCTTCAATGGCGCAAGACTAGACGCCCAGTTCCAGAGCAGCAATCCACTCCATGCATCCTGTACAACCAGCGCCACAGGTCTCCCACAGTGCTGTGGCCAGGGCCGAGGAGCTGATGGAGTTGGGTGCGGTCCGACCTCGTT
Organism: Notechis scutatus; assembly: GCF_049901735.1. Lineage (NCBI taxonomy): Eukaryota > Metazoa > Chordata > Lepidosauria > Squamata > Elapidae > Notechis > Notechis scutatus. The sequence goes on from NC_142025.1 coordinate 121,326,906, forward strand.
TGACGGCCCAAGAACGTACTCGGAGACTTCAAGGAGGCTTATGCCTGTATTGTGGGGGGCCTGGGCATTTTGCGAATTCCTGTCCTGGTAAACGGCGGGGGGTGCGCAAGCCAGTGCTCGAATCTAACTTTGTACAGTCGGGAAACGGGCAGGCCCGGCCTCAGGGAAACCCTAGGTCGGGCACGTCTTAACCAACCGCCCGAAGTAGTGGAGGTGAACTCTGGTCCCCCTCGACATTTACTTTTAGACACGCGGGTCTTCTTGCAGTCCCGGTCGGAGGGGATTCCTGCAATTGCATTGGTGGATTCGGGGGCTACGGCCAATTTTATGGACCGGGCTTTTGCAACACTTTTTGACATTCCCTTGGTTGCGGTGGAGCCTCCCATTAATGTGGAAACGATTGATGGGCGGGAACTGCGGGCTGGGCCTATTCGTTTTGCTACTCAGCCGTTACGCCTGGTCATTGGGGACCATGAGGAGGCGATTAGTTTTTACATCACATCGGACCTCCATCTCCCCTTGGTTCTCGGAATGGCCTGGCTACGGTTACACGATCCTCGGGTGGCATGGGCGCAGAACGCCATTTTGTTCCCGAGTCTCCAGTGTGTGGACCATCTAAGACACACCTGTGCTGGCCAGGACATCGCCGCCCCCGCCGTCTCCATACCTCCTGAACTATCTGACTTCTCCGATGTTTTTAGCGAGAAGGAGGTGGATCGGTTACCCCCACATCGACCCTATGACTGTCCCTATGACTGTGCCTGATGCCCCACTACCCAAGGGTCGCCTGTATTCTATGTCTGAGCCCAAATTGGCCGCTCTTTGCGATTTTTTGGAAAAGAACTTGGCCCGGGGGTTTATCCGGCCGTCGTCGTCTCCTCTTTCCGCTCCCGTCCTTTTCGTTAAAAAGAAGACGGGAGATTTGCGTTTGTGTTGTGACTACCGCCAGTTGAACGCCATTACGGTGAGGAATAGTTATCCTTTGCCGCTCATTCCAGAGTTGATGGAGCGGTTGCGGGAGGCCACTATTTTCACCAAGCTGGATCTTCAAGGGGCCTACAACCTGGTGCGGATGTGCAAGGGGGACGAATGGAAGACAGCGTTTGGTACCCGATACGGCCATTTTGAATATACCGTGATGCCATTTGGGTTAACCAACGCCCCCGCGGTCTTCCAGCATTTGATGAACGATATATTACGGGACATGCTTGATCGGTTCGTGGTGGTGTAGCTGGACGACATTTTGATTTATTCTAGGTCCAGGGACAGCCACCTTCACCAAGTTCGCCAGGTATTACAACGTCTTCGGGAGCATAAAGTCTATGCGAAGCTGGAAAATGCCTCTTTTTCCAGACTTCCATAGAGTTCTTGGGGCATATCATCTCTCCCGAAGGCATTGCCATGGACCCGCGGAAAGTAGAGGCTTTGTGTAGTTGGGAACACCCTCGTCGAGTGAAAGACGTGCAACGTCTCTTGGGGTTCGCTAATTATTACAGGTCCTTCATCCCGGGTTTTGCCAAGCTGACGGATCCCATCACCCAGCTCCTTCGCAAGAAGGTTCCATTCCAGTGGGGACCCCACAGCAACAGGCCTTTGAGGCCATCAAGAAAGCCTTTGTTGCAGAACCAATCTTGAGACATCCCTGACCCCCATCATCCATTTGTGGTGGAGACGGATGCATCCAATGTAGCCATTGGAGTGGTGTTGTTACAAGCCCTAGCGGATGGCGCACCTCTTTTTCCATGCGCATACTATGCATGGAAACTTACTACTTCCGAGCGCAACTATACAATCTGGGAAAAAGAGTTGCTGGCCATCAAGGCTGCGTTTGAGACCTGGCGACATCACCTTGAGAGGGCTCGGCACAAGGTGGAGGTTCGGGCGGATCATCGTAAACTGGAGCACTTGACCACTGCTAGGAAGTTGAACCAACGACAGATCCGGTGGTCATTGTTCTTTGCCAGGTTCAACTTTTCGGTCACTTACATTCCCAGTGGTCAAAATCGGAGAGCGGATGCCCTGTCCTGTAAACCTGAGTACCTTTGTCCGGAGGACCCTCTTCCTCCACGTACGGTGCTGCAACCGGAATCTTTGGCCGTTATCCAGAAACCGGTGGATTTGAGGGCTCGGGTACGAGAGGCGCAGCGCTTAGACGCTTGTTGCAGCAGAGAATGGGGGAAATTGGACCTGACTCCCCATGGACTCTGGAGGAGGGTTTACTACGACATTGGGGCCGATTGTACGTGCCCACGAGGACACTTAGAGCCCTCATCATGACTCAATGTCATGACAACCCAGCTGCTGGCCATTTTGGGTTCTTTAAAACCCTTCATCTGGTCACACGGACTTTTTGGTGGCCTCGAGTCCGGCATGACGTCTTTGCCTATGTCGCCTCCTGTGTACCGTGCCGGCAAACGAAAGCCGCGTCGGGTGCGCTTCCTGGTCTCCTTCAACCACTGCCGACTCTGGACCAACCATGGGGGGCAATCTCCATGGACTTTTTAACACACTTGCCCTCTTCGTCGGGTTATACGACGGTACTCGTGGTGGTTGATATGCTAACCAAGATGGCCCACTTTATCCCCTGTCGGAAGTTACCATCGGCTTGTACTACTGCCCAGTTATTTCTGCAACATGTATTCCGTTTGCATGGCCTACCGGACAGGGTAGTTTCGGGTCGCGGTGTCCAGTTTACTGCTCAATTCTGGAAGAGCCTAATGACTGCATTACGGGTGCAGGTGTGCTTGGCGTCGGCGCACCATCCGGAGACCGATGGTGGGACTGAGAAAGTAATTGGCATCCTCGCCCAATATCTAAGATGTTTTGTCAACCATCGACAGAACGATTGGGTGACCTCCCTGCCTTTGGCAGAGTTTGCCTTTAACAATTCCCAGCACACCTCCACTCACATGATGCCTTTTTATGCAAATGTGGGCTACCATCCGAGGTTTTTCCCATTGTCGATCTTGGATTCCCCGGTTCCAGAAACACGAGACTTTTTATCTGAACTACATTCGGTGCACCAATTGATTTCACAACAATTCGAACGGGCTAAGGCGGACTACAAAGGTTCAGTGGATCGTCACGGTCAGGCAACGCCCGCTGGCTGTGGGAGACAGGGTGTGGTTGTCCACGAAGCATCTCCGGGTTGATCATCCGATTAAGAAGTTGGACCATCGCTTCATCGGTCCCTTCCCTATCGAGGCGGTCATCAATCCTGGTGCTTATCGGCTCACCCTACCGCGCTCCATGCGCATTCATCTGTCTTCCACCATTCCCTTCTGGTTCCTGATGCCCCATTGTGTACTCTCCGTTCTCCCACTGGTACGATTTCTCCATCTGTACCCAGCGATGATGCCGATGCTGACGACACAGTGGTCAGCATTCGGGATTCTCGCTGGCTGAAAGGACGATTTCAGTACTTCGTCGAGAGGCTAGAGGATGGATCAGAGGCTCTTTCCTGGGTGGATGCTTCCACGGTTCACGCCCCGGACCTTATCCGGAGATTCCATGAACGGTTTCCATTAAAACCGCATCCGGATCGTCAGACTCGGGGGAAGGGCCCTGCGGTGAGGGATAGTGTTGTGACTCGGAGGTTTGAGCCTGCTCTGTCAGAAGACACAGGCTCGAGTGATGAGGAAGATTTGGCATTGAGGTTTGAGCCTGCTTTGTTGGGAGACACAGACGTGAGCCAGGAGGAAGAGGAGGATTTGGCTCTGAGGTTTGAGCCTGCTTTGCTGGAAGTTTCGGAATCATCTTCCTCCCCAGAATCTTCCTCCCTGGTTGTGCCTCAGGTGTCGGCAGATAATCAGGAGAGCGTGCCGGAGTCCTTGGCTGAGGATCAAGCCGAGAAATGCTGGTCTGATGCAAGGCAAAGACGCAGGCAGAAACGTGAAATACAACGTAAAAGGAAATGTCAAATCAGGGACTGAGAAAAGAGACTGACACGCCCCTCAGGGAATATAAGGTGGCGTGTTAGCTCTGAATCCCCGTTCAGAGTCAACTTGTTTATTTGAGTTAGCAGTTTGGACAAATTATCTGTGTGGCGTTTGCCTCTGATTTATGGTTCTGCTCATTATCGGACTTGGCAGGCAGCTTCTGGAAGACTGCCAAGGACTGCTTCAGCCAAAGGAAGTTAACTCTGTCGTTCCTGTTCCTGTCTGTGTATTTTCCTTTGGAAATTTGGACTCTCACCTCGTGGCCACAGGTGAGATAGAATATATATATGCCCCCTTTTCTTAAGTTTTTTTTTTTTTTTTGGTCCTCCTTCTCTTCCCTAGACTGTCCAAGTTTTATTAAAAGCACTCTTTCTTCAGAGAAGATTGGTCAGTCAACAAACAAATCATTACATATCTATACCATCTAAAGTTAACTGCAGAAGAATCTGCACCCCTCCCTCTTACTTCAATGCCAACTATGGAGGGGCCTGTCTGAGACGCTTTCTCAGATTACACCTGTAGCCCAGACTCAGGTCTTCCTGGCCACTTTTGAACCTGGCCAGGTTGGGGGCAGCTGGACCTTACAGGGCAGTGTTGCAGTGGCCAGGTGTTCCAGCAGAGAAGGGCCTCTCCTAGCCCTATCAGGTGATCCTGGGAGCCAGGTAGAGAAGCCATAGATTAGCTTTTACACCATCAACCTTGGCAAGTTGACTTGGAACTCCCAGAAATTCCACAGCCAAGCAAATCTTTTACCGATATTCAGCCTGATGGGAGAAGAAATATGTTTAGACTGCCTTCATTACATATTTTCGATTGGGTAACTTCCTTAATAGACGGAGGGAATGTGGTTGACGTAATATATCTTGACTTCAACAAAGTGAAAAAAAAAAACCATGATGAATTAAATAAACAGGTTAAATATGGACTAGATGGCGTGAGAATTAAATCGGGAAACTGGTACACTGGCTGGGGGATTCTGGGAGTTGAAGTCCACCCATTTTAAGTTGCCAGAATTGAGAAAAGGGTGTTTTAGATAACTGTGACCTCCCCTTGCTCCTGGCTGACAGGTGTGGCTGGTTCGAATCATGCCCGGGGGCGTTTCGAGAGAGAGGAGCCTTTGGAAGCTCTTCGGGGAAACCCGGCGCAGGCGAGGTGACCTCTGTGCTCACCCTCCTCTTCCTCTTGCAGCTATTGGGATCCAGGATGGCTACCTTTCTCTGCTCCAGGACAGCGGGGATGTCCGGGAGGATCTGCGTCTCCTGAGGAGACCTGGGCAGGAGATCGAACAGAAATATGACAGCGGAGAAGAAATACTGGTAAGGGGCGGCCCTTCAGGGTGTGTTTGATTTGTTTCCTTTATTTAGTGTGTTTTATTTTATTTACATATCTATCAATCTATATCTATATACATGCTTCTATATATCTCTATCTTTATCTATCTATCTATCCATCCATCCATCTATCTATCTATATATATATATGTATGTATGTATGTATGTATGTATGTTGTGACTCGGAGGTTTGAGCCTGCTCTGTCCAGAAGACACAGTGATGAAGATTTGGCATTGAGGTTTGAGCCTGCTTTGTTGGGAGACACAGACGTGAGCCAGGAGGAAGAGGAGGATTTGGCTCTGAGGTTTGAGCCTGCTTTGCTGGAAGTTTCGGAATCATCTTCCTCCCCAGAATCTTCCTCCCTGGTTGTGCCTCAGGTGTCGGCAGATAATCAGGAGAGCGTGCGGAGTCCTTGGCTGAAGATCAAGCCGAGAAATGCTGGTCTGATGCAAGGCAAAAGCGCATGGCAGAAACGTGAAATACAACGTAAAAGGAAATGTCAAATCAGGGACTGAGAAAAGAGACCTGACACGCCCCTCAGGGAATATAAGGTGGCGTGTTAGCTCTGAATCCCGTTCAGAGTCAACTTGTTTATTTGAGTTAGCAGTTTGGACAAATTATCTGTGTGGCGTTTGCCTCTGATTTATGGTTCTGCTCATTATCGGACTTGGCAGGCAGCTTCTGGAAGACTGCCAAGGACTGCTTCAGCCAAAGGAAGTTAACTCTGTCATTCCTGGTACTGTCTGTTTGTGTATTTTCCTTTGGAAATTTGGACTCTCACCTCGTGGCCACAGGTGAGACAGAACATTTTGACCGAACCAGCAAACACCATCTTCTGACCAAGATGGATAACCAGCAGCAGCAGCAGCAGATTAATCAACTTCTGCATGATAACCAGGTTTTGCAGCAGCAAGTCACCCAGCTGGTTAACCAACTTGCGTTGCTGCAAGCTCCTGCTGCTCCTCCTGCCCCTCCCGTAGGAAATGCCTGGTAGCTGTGCTGGATAAATTCTCTGGACAGCCTGAAATGTTCCCGGCTTTCATGGGGCAGTGTCAATTATTTATGTCTCTGCGGCCAGAAGATTTCCCTGATGACCGTGCTCGGGTGGGGTTTGTTATCAGTCTTTTGTCGGGTTCGGCTGCTAGGTGGGCCACTCCTTTATTGGTGCAAAATAGTCCCTTACTAACTGACTATCAGGGCTTTTGGCACCATCTACGCTGATGTATGAGGACCCCATAAAAGCTCAGACCACCGCCAGATGCTTAAAGGAACTTCGCCAGGGAAACGCCCCTTGCAGGAGTTCATTTCAGAGTTTCGTCTGCTCTGCATGGACTCTGCGTGGAATGAGGCAGCTCAAATGGACGCTTTCCAAGATGGTCTGGCAGAGGATATACAAGACAAATTGGTGCACGTGGAGCAGCCCTGACCCTTGATGCTCTGGTGGTGCAATGTTTGCGCATTGGCGCCCGGCTTCAATGGCGCAAGACTAGACGCCCAGTTCCAGAGCAGCAATCCACTCCATGCATCCTGTACAACCAGCGCCACAGGTCTCCCACAGTGCTGTGGCCAGGGCCGAGGAGCTGATGGAGTTGGGTGCGGTCCGACCTCGTTTGGCGGCCCAAGAACGTGCTCGGAGACTTCAAGGAGGCTTATGCCTGTATTGTGGGGGGCCTGGGCATTTGCGAATTCCTGTCCTGGTAAACGGCGGGGGTGCGCAAGCCAGTGCTCGAATCTAACTTTGTACAGTCGGGAAGCGGGGCAGGCCCGGCCTCAGGGAAACCCTAGGTCGGGCACGTCTTAACCAACCGCCGAAGTAGTGGAGGTGAACTCTGGTCCCCCTCGACATTTACTTTTAGACACGCGGGTCTTCTTGCAGTCCCGGTCGGAGGATTCCTGCAATTGCATTGGTGGATTAGGGGCTACGGCCAATTTTATGGACCGGGCTTTTGCAACACTTTTGACATTCCCTTGGTTGCGGTGGAGCCTCCCATTAATGTGGAAAGCGATTGATGGGCGGGAACTGCGGGCTGGGCCTATTCGTTTTGCTACTCAGCCGTTACGCCTGGTCATTGGGGACCATGAGGAGCGATTAGTTTTACATCACATCGGACCTCCATCTCCCCTTGGTTCTCGGAATGGCCTGGCTACGGTTACACGATCCTCGGGTGGCATGGGCGCAGAACGCCATTTTGTTCCCGAGTCTCCAGTGTGTGGACCATCTAAGACACACCTGTGCTGGCCAGGACATCGCCGCCCCCGCCCGTCTCCATACCTCCTGAACTATCTGACTTCTCCGATGTTTTTAGCGAGAAGGAGGTGGATCGGTTACCCCACATCGACCCTATGACTGTCCCTATGACTGTGCCTGATGCCCCACTACCCAAGGGTCGCCTGTATTCTATGTCTGAGCCCAAATTGGCCGCTCTTTGCGATTTTTGGAAAAGAACTTGGCCGGGGGTTTATCCGGCCGTCGTCGTCTCCTCTTTCCGCTCCCGTCCTTTTCGTTAAAAAAGGACGGAGATTTGCGCTTGTGTTGTGACTACCGCCAGTTGAACGCCATTACGGTGAGAATAGTTATCCTTTGCCGCTCATTCCAGAGTTGATGGAGTGCGGTTGCGGGAGGCCACTATTTTCACCAAGCTGGATCTTCAAGGGCCTACAACCTGGTGCGGATGTGCAAGGGGCGAATGGAAGACAGCGTTTGGTACCCGATACGGCCATTTTGAATATACCGTGATGCCATTTGGGTTAACCAACGCCCGCGGTCTTCCAGCATTTGATGAACGATATATTACGGGACATGCTTGATCGGTTCGTGGTGGTGTAGCTGGACGACATTTTTGATTTATTCTAGGTCCAGGGACAGCCACCTTCACCAAGTTCGCCAGGTATTACAACGTCTTCGGGAGCATAAAGTCTATGCGAAGCTGGAAAAATGCCTCTTTTTCCAGACTTCCATAGAGTTCTTGGGGCATATCATCTCTCCGAAGGCATTGCCATGGACCCGCGGAAGAGTAGAGGCTTTGTGTAGTTGGGAACACCCTCGTGAGTGAAAGGCGTGCAACGTCTCTTGGGGTTCGCTAATTATTACAGGTCCTTCATCCCGGGTTTTGCCAAGCTGACGGATCCCATCACCCAGCTCCTTCGCAAGAAGGTTCCATTCCAGTGGGGACCTCCACAGCAACAGGCCTTTGAGGCCATCAAGAAAGCCTTTGTTGCGGAACCAATCTTGAGACATCCCGACCCCCATCATCCATTTGTGGTGGAGACGGATGCATCAATGTAGCCATTGGAGTGGTGTTGTTACAAGCCTAGCGGATGGCGCACCTCTTTTTCCATGCGCATACTATGCATGGAAACTTACTACTTCCGAGCGCAACTCTACAATCTGGGAAAAAGAGTTGCTGGCCATCAAGGCTGCGTTTGAGACCTGGCGACATCACCTTGAGAGGGCTCGGCACAAGGTGGAGGTTCGGGCGGATCATCGTAAACTGGAGCACTTGACCACTGCTAGGAAGTTGAACCAACGACAGATCCGGTGGTCATTGTTCTTTGCCAGGTTCAACTTTTCGGTCACTTACATTCCCAGTGGTCAAAATCGGAGGCGGATGCCCTGTCCTGTAAACCTGAGTACCTTTGTCCGGAGGACCTCTTCCTCCACGTACGGTGCTGCAACCGGAATCTTTGGCCGTTATCCAGAAACCGGTGGATTTGAGGGCTCGGGTACGAGGCGCAGCAGCTTAGGCGCTTGTTGCAGCAGAGAATGGGGAAGTGGACCTGACTCCCATGGACTCTGGAGGAGGGTTTACTACGACATTGGGGCCGATTATGCGTGCCCACGAGGACACTTAGAGCCCTCATCATGACTCAATGTCATGACAACCCAGCTGCTGGCCATTTTGGGTTCTTTAAAACCCTTCATCTGGTCACACGGACTTTTTGGTGGCCTCGAGTCCGGCATGAGCGTCTTTGCCTATGTCGCCTCCTGTGTGCCGTGCCGGCAAGCGAAAGCCGCGTCGGGTGCGCTTCCTGGTCTCCTTCAACCACTGCCGACTCTGGACCAACCATGGGGGCAATCTCCATGGACTTTTTAACACACTTGCCCTCTTCGTCGGGTTATACGACGGTACTCGTGGTGGTTGATATGCTAACCAAGATGGCCCACTTTATCCCCTGTCGGAAGTTACCATCGGCTTGTACTACTGCCCAGTTATTTCTGCAACATGTATTCCGTTTGCATGGCCTACCGGACAGGGTAGTTTCGGTCGCGGTGTCAGTTTACTGCTCAATTCTGGAAGAGCCTAATGACTGCATTACGGGTGCAGGTGTGCTTGGCGTCGGCGCACCATCCGGAGACCGATGGTGGGACTGAGAAAGTAATTGGCATCCTCGCCCAATATCTAAGATGTTTTGTCAACCATCGACAGAGCGATTGGGTGACCTCCTGCCTTTGGCAGAGTTTGCCTTTAACAATTCCCAGCACACCTCCACTCACATGATGCCTTTTTATGCAAATGTGGGCTACCATCCGAGAGTTTTTCCCATTGTCGATCTTGGATTCCCGGTTCCAGAAACACGAGACTTTTTATCTGAACTACATTCGATTGCACCAATTGATTTCACAACAATTCGAGCGGGCTAAGGCGGACTACAAAAGGTTCGTGGATCGTTCGCGTCGGGCAACGCCTCCGCTGGCTGTGGGAGACAGGGTGTGGTTGTCCACGAAGCATCTCCGGGTTGATCATCCGATTAGAAGTTGGACCATCGCTTCATCGGTCCCTTCCCTATCGGCGGTCATCAATCGCGTTGCTTATCGGCTCACCCTACCGCGCTCCATGCACATTCATCCTGTCTTCCAACGTTCCTTCTGGTTCCTGATGCCCCATTGTGTACTCTCCGTTCTCCCACTGGTACGATTTCTCCATCTGTACCCAGCGATTATGCGATGCTGACGACACAGTGGTCAGCATTCGGGATTCTCGCTGGCTGAAAGACGATTTCAGTACTTCGTCGAGAGGCTAGAGGATGGATCAGAGGCTCTTTCCTGGGTGGATGCTTCCACGGTTCACGCCCGGACCTTATCCGGAGATTCCATGAACTGTTTCCATTAAAACCGCATCCGGATCGTCAGACTCGGGGAAGGGCCCTGCGGTGAGGATAGTGTTGTGACTCGGAGGTTTGAGCCTGCTCTGTCAGAAGACACAGGCTCGAGTGATGAGAAGATTTGGCATTGAGGTTTGAGCCTGCTTTGTTGGGAGACACAGACGTGAGCCAGGAGGAAAGGAGGATTTGGCTCTGAGGTTTGAGCCTGCTTTGCTGGAAGTTTCGGAATCATCTTCCTCCCCAGAATCTTCCTCCTGGTTGTGCCTCAGGTGTCGGCAGATAATCAGGAGGCGTGCGGAGTCCTTGGCTGAGGATCAAGCCGAGAAATGCTGGTCTGATGCAAGGCAAAGGCGCAGGCAGAAACGTGAAATACAACGTAAAGGAAATGTCAAATCAGGGACTGAGAAAAGAGACTGACACGCCCCTCAGGGAATATAAGGTGGCGTGTTAGCTCTGAATCCCGTTCAGAGTCAACTTGTTTATTTGAGTTAGCAGTTTGGACAAATTATCTGTGTGGCGTTTGCCTCTGATTTATGGTTCTGCTCATTATCGGACTTGGCAGGCAGCTTCTGGAAGACTGCCAAGGACTGCTTCAGCCAAAGGAAGTTAACTCTGTCGTTCCTGTTCCTGTCTGTGTATTTTCCTTTGGAAATTTGGACTCTCACCTCGTGGCCACAGGTGAGATAGAATATATATATGTTTTCTTAAGTTTTTTTTTTTTTTTTTTAAAACAAGTTTTATTAAAAGTTTCAACAACAAACAAATCATTACATATTAAATCTTTCCTGTCTTTCTACAATAATTTCCCCAATATTCTCATAAAACACAAACAAACACAAACAAACATAAAAAAATCTTTTAGTAAAGTACCTTGGCCCCAGTAACCTCTCTTTGCATGGGCTAAAATAATAGCGCATATCACTCTTCACAATTCTATCTTATTTAATCCATCTTAATTAAATCATTAAATTTGTATCTTTTGCCCATTCATTATCCCTCTATCTCTTCTTATAATAAAAGAATTTCTCCTGAAATCACTAATCAGAGTATGATGCCTTTCTATCCTCCCCCTAAGTTAGTAAAATTAAAATTCAACATAACAAATACCCAATTTGGTTCTGCTTGGTACATTCTATCCACCAAAAATGTTTAAATACATTGTATCCTCCTTTCCTTCGATATTTTATTACATTTCAAAAATCAATCATTATTAAATCAATCATTATTAAAAACTTCAACATTTCAATTTTAAACTTCAACATTTTAATTTCTTATTAAATCTTAAACCATTCTAATTTACTATTTCAAATATAAATGTTACAATACCATCTTCTGTACCTTAGCAGAATCTTTCTTACAGAAATTTATATTTCATCCTTTGTCTCTAAAAAAATCCCTCTTCTCCCATCCAATTTTAAAGCTTTGAGGCTTTTCTCCGCCTTTCCCCTTTCTTTCTTCCCCACCAAATCTTCCTACCCCCTTCTTCTTCTAACCTCTGCCTTGCTGGGATCCCTTCTCTGTTGTGTTCCCTTTTTCTCTTGTTTGTTATCATTATATTTATTTTTGCATCATATTTTTCTCTTTCTCAAATGTTTTTTTAAATCTTAAGTCCTTCATTTTCCTTGCTCTCTTCCTTCCTTCTTCCTTAGATAAGTTTTGGGATTCAATGAAGATGGCGTCTTCGTCTCTTCCTTGTTGTTCTTCTTCGTTTCCATCTGTTCCATTGTCTGTTGGTAATTGACCAGCGCCATTTCTAGAAATAGAAAAGCTTTTTCCATGCCATCTTTGCAGGCTGCTTTTGTTTGCTCATATTCATCCCTCAGGTCTTCAAAAAGGAAAGCCATTATAAATAAATCTTTTCTTTTCTTTATTCCTCTTCCTTCTTACACCAACCAAATATTCGAGAGAAAGGCAAAACAATCCCAAAATCCACAATCCTCAATAAATCCAAGCAAGCCAAAATTCCCCCTTCCTCTTCCAGGGGTGGTATCAAACAAATAAAAAAAAAAGAGTCCAAATCTATATTTTAAAGCCTTATTAAGATTATATTTCTGTCCTCAAGTCTTCAAGGCATCTCCTCCAACAAGATCCAAATTTATATATTTTCTTTATCCTCTCCCTTCCGGCTTAATTCCGTCGGGAGGAGAGTAAACTTTCCCTTCAGCACCTCAAAATAGCCGGTTTGTCGGCCGCGGCGGTAGGGATTCTGAAGCTGCGCGATCCCTGCGCGCTAGCCGTTTTGGGGCTCCGACCGGACGGGTGCGGAGCAAGGCTGCCCTGCAGGGGTAGCTGAAGGTAAGGGGATCCGGAGGAAGGGTTTGGGGTGTTGCAGACCCCCTCCCTGGCCGGCAGAACCCCTTTACCAGGACGGTGCAGCGGCGGTCCGTAATGGCCGCCACAAAGAAGTTGACAGCCGGGCAAGTATGCGCAGGAGGAAGAAGAAAGTTATTGAAAGTGAAAGTTCTTCTTGGTTGACCCAGGGCTTTGAGATTTATCTAATTTAATTCCTGGAAAAGATGGTTTTTGATGATTTTTTCCACAAGAGATGTTTTCTTAAGTTTTGGGTACTTACATGTATGGCATTCAGCTTTGTTAGGGTATTTTCCACGTCATTGTAGTTGTGCTTTTAAAGTTGTAGCAGCGTTTCGGCAGAATCTTCACTCAAGTCCCGATAAAAGAGACCCTTGAAATCATCAAAAATAAATACCAACCAGCTAAACACCTCATGGAACTAACAGAACACTGCTTAACCAACACATATTTCATATACAAAGGACAAAGATACAAACAAATTGAAGGAGCCCCTATGGGATCACCACTGTCACCTGTCATTGCAAACCTGTTCATGGAAGAATTCGAATCCAGAGCCCTGGCCAATGCCATCCACAAACCCAAACTATCGTTAAGATACATCGATGACACATTTGTGATTTGGCCCCATGGAAAAGAAAACCTAAACAATTTCCTAACACACCTAAACAGCACACCCCAAAATCAAGTTCACCATGGAAACGGAAACAAACAACTACCATTCCTAGATGTACTCATCTACAAAAAAACAGATGGCACACTAGGACACACCGTATACCAGAAGAAAACACACACTAACCGCTACCTCAACGCCCAATCCCACCACCACCCAGCACAGATAAACTCGTGGCTAAAACACTAATTGCCAGAACCAAACACCTGGCAGACAAGACACACACAAAGACTGAACTATGCACCCTGACTAAAGTACTGACAGCCAACGGCTTCCACAAAAGCAAAATCACCGGCTTGATCCACAAAAACACACTGAGACATAATAGAGACCCAGAAGATGAACAGACCTATGGAACAGCTGTCCTGCCCTACATAAGAGGTACTACAGACAAAATCAGTAAGATACTACACAGACATCACATCAAGACTGCCTTCAAAACAGACAGAAAAATAGCAGCCATCCTTAGAAACCCCAAAGATAAAATTGACCTGGAAAACCAAGGCATATACGAAGTCCCCTGTGCATCATGCCCGGCCACATACATCGGACAGACCAATAGAAGAATAAGTACCCGCCTGGATGAACACAGAAATGCAGTGAAAAAGCTGGAACACACTTCCTCACTAGTCCAACACATGGAAGCCACAGGTCATAGCATCAACTTCAATGGCACCAAAACCCTAGCCACTATAGAAAACCCCAGCCACAGAATCATCAGAGAAGCCATAGAGATTGAAAAAAAGACCAGAAAGCATGAATAGAAGAGATGATTCCACCAGACTGTCAATCATTTGGAAGCCTGCACTCACAAACAAAAAATCTCCACACCACTAGCCAGGCAAACACCTGGGCACAAACAGATCCCCCCTGATACCTCCAGCTCAAACACACCCCAACCAGGCACCCAAATGAAACCTAGCTCCCTAACTAATGATAGCCATCCATTTACCCGAAGCCAAGCTGCACTAAAGGCCTCCAATAAAGTAACACTATGTTGCCAGCCAATCAAGATACAAAAAGAGCCCCAAAACAGACAAAAGATATTAGAAACACCAATCAAGCAGAACACAGCAAACTCCAAGACCAATAAACACAGACCAAGACTCCCAACCAATCAGGATGAAGAAAAACCATTCTGGCACAGCAATAGGCTGCCCCAAATTTAAATCTGAAACCACTGTAAAGTCTGACTCACAGATGAACACAATACAGAAGCCTGATGATGGCAGATGAGATTCTGCCAAAACGTTGCTACAACTTTAAAAGCACAACTACAATGACTTGGGGAAAATACCGAACAAAGCTGAATGCCATGTATGTATGTATGTATGTATGTATGTATGTATGTTGTGGCTCGGAGGTTTGAGCCTGCTCTGTTAGAGGGACGAGACTTGGACAATGAGGAAGAGGAGGATTTGGCTCTGAGGTTTGAGCCTGCTTTGTTAGAGGATTTGGAGTTGCCTTCCTCCCCAGGACTTTCCTCTTGACAAGACCTTCCTCCCTGATTGTGCCTCAGGTGTCGGCAGATAACCAGGAGAGCGTATCAGAGCCTCTGACTGAAGATCAAGCTGAGGAATGCTGGCTTGATGCGAGGCAACGGCGCAGGCCAAAGTGTGAGCTGCAACGCACAAAGAAAGGACGAATCAGAGACTGAGATGAGGGGACTGACACGCCCACAGGGAATAAAAGTGGGTGTGTTCGCTCTGGGAACTTGTCCGGGACAACGTATTACTTAGTGAGAGAAGCTTCGGAAGTATCCAATGCGGTGACAGCTTGTGATTTATATTCCTGCTTTCTTGTCGGACTTGGCAGACAGCTTGTGTGAGACTGCCAAGAACTTTATCAGCTCAAGGAATTTAACCCTGTAATTACTGGACTTGCTTGCTTGTTTGTATTCGGTTGGAAATTTGGACTTCTCACCTTGTTGGTACAGGTGAGACATTTTTTTATATATATATATATATATATATATATATATATATATATATATATATATATATATATATATATATATATGTGTGTGTGTGTGTGTGTGTTGTGTGTGTGTATGTGTATGTGTATGTGTATGTGTATATGTATATGTATATACACACACACACACTCTATGTCTATCTGTC
>NC_142025.1:121342481-121440735 GCF_049901735.1 Notechis scutatus
GCTGAAAAGAGGGGGTGAGGGGGTTTACAGAAAGACAAAGAAGTTACAAAGTTTATCTTTAGACCAGGCTACAAGTGATACAAATAACGAACTTCTTGGCTGTTATTGATTAATAGTTTTCCGGTAAACATGTCTTTACAGAATACACATCTTATCTGACAGACTTTTGAATATACATCCTTTCACAGGCTTTTGTGAAATATGTCTTTACTTTTATCTGACACAGACCTCTGTGTTAATCTTATCAATTTAGCTTCTTCCTGTCAGTTATTTTCCTGTCAGTTTAGTGAACTTTGCTCTGAGAGGTATACGTGCTGAGCAAGATTTTTCTTATAGAAAAATATTGAGACAGAATCGCCACACCGCCAGAAGTTAAAATGGCTCCCATCTCCTTGGAGGTTTTCAACAAGAGACCAACATTTGTCTGAAATGATCCAGGCTCCGGGGTCTCCTGCCCAACCAGGGGAGTTGGGCTAGATGACCTCCAGAGGGACCCTTCCGACTCTCTTGTTCTGTTAACCCAACCCACGGAGATGGGCTTCGACCAGCCTGCTAGGCTGAAATTCCAATGGGGAAGCTTGGGGAGTAGCTCTTCCCAGGGCGCCCCTCTTGCATTCGCAGAGGGATACAATCCAAATCAAGGGAGGTACTAATACCACTCTGTAAAGCCTTAGTAAGGCCACACCTAGAGTTCTGCATCAGTTTTGGTCACCACACTGTAAAAAAGATGTTGAGACTCTAGAAAGAGTGCAGAGAAGAGCAACAAAGATGATGAGTGGACTGGAAGCTAAAACACACGATGAACGGTTGCAGCAACTGGGCCTGGCTAGTCTAGGGAAGAGAAGGACCAGGGGAGACAGGAGAGCAGCCTTCCAGTATTTGAGGGCGGGGGGTGGACTAGATGACCTACAAGGTCCCTTCCAACTCTGTTAATCTGACTTTAATTTGAGTTTAATGAACAAAAGGACCAGGGGAGGCAGGAGAGCAGCCTTCCAATATTTGAGGGCGGGGGTTAGACTAGATGACCTACAAGGTCCCTTCCAACTCCGTTAACCTGTTAAGGATGGATTCTCCTTGTTGATGGAGATTGTGGGAGGTTCATCATCCCTGGAGGCTTTCAAGAAGAGAATGGGCTGCCCATCAGTCAGAAAGGGCATAGGGTCTCCTGCTTGGGAGGACGGGGAGTTGGGCTAGATGACCTCCAAGGTCCCTTCCAACTCTGTTAAATTCATCTAATCAATGGGTTGGTCAGGAAGGAAAGCCCCCCCCGGGCTCAAAACTCACCTTTTTACATCCACAGCGGAGGCGGCTGCTCCCAAGGTTGCTATGGCCCTGGGGCCCTTCGTCGTGGACCCCGAGCCAGGGACCACCGGTCGGTTTCCAGGAGAAGCTGTCAAAGAGGAGATGGTGATGGAAGGTGACAGGGTTTTTGTTCCTCTCTTTCTCTCTCTCGTTCAGGAGCGTTCGGGGCTCCGAGGAAGTTCCCTCCTCCTGACTGACCGAGGTGGGGAGGGGAAGAAGGGGGAAAGGGGAGGGAAGGGGGAGAGAAATTCCTGGGCACTTTCACTTCCTCTTCCATTCTCCAAAATCCCCATCAATCACTTTCTCTGGAACTCCCGGATGATTTCAGGGTGGGGTGGGAGGGAGAGTCCTCCTCTTGCAAACGCTTGCTTAGCGACCAAACTTGCAAGAGAACCCGGGAGCCCTATAGCCACGGGGGAGCCCCAAAACGTAGCTGGCGGCTTAAGGGAGAATGTTGGCTGCCGGTTTTGGCCCCCCGGTCGGGACAGCTCGCCTCCTCGCCGCCCGCCGTTAAGTGAATCGCTGTGCTCATTCGGTTGGCAACGCGGCGGGGAAAGGGATCGCGGCGGCTGTTGTAAGGGCAAATCGGCCACCAAGTGCCTGAATGGACCAGGGGGATGCTAGAACGGTCGGACGTGTGCGACATGGTCCTCAGTAGTGGGATTCTGACTTAATCGCTATTGGTTTGGTGGGGAAAAAAAAAAAAGGATTAAAAGCGGATTCGCGGCAATTTACAAAAAAAAAAAAAAAAAAAAAAAAAAAAAAAAAAAAACAAAAAAAAAAAAAAAAAAAAAGTGGGAATAATAAACTTTGGCCTGGGCTTGAGTAATGATTAATATAATGCTTTATACATACATGCCTGTTTAAAGGTCACTAAGGTAATGCAAAGAAAACAGAACAATAAGGACAAATACAAACAAGGAGGCAGCTTAAACAACTGCAAACAAGCCTGTACTATATCTAATTATTAATCCCCAATGTAATTTTGCTTACTATGCACTAAATCTCAATAAAAGGAAGCACTAGAAATTATTCTGGGCTCCCATCCCGAGTACACACGCTTGTGTCTCATTCTTTCCATGGGAGACCACCACAAGTGGTGACCCCGACGTGATCCACTGCAGGTGGTACGTGTCCGGACCTCCGTGTTTCCTCGCCTGGAATAGGTAAAGTACGTACTTAACTATTGCTGGACAATAGGATTTTTTTCAGGGAACATGGGGGGGAAACTCTCTCAGCCACAGGAACGGCATGTTAGTGAGCTGCTGAAGTTAATCAGGACAAATTTCTTTATCTTTAAACCCTCTGGGGGGGAGCAAATAGTTCTTTCAAAAGGTAATGTGAAAGAGCTGCTGCAAGAGATCTGGCTGCAATGTCCCTGGTATTCAGAGAAGGGATCTTTAAAGTTAGACACGTGGAGGAAAATTGGAACTATCCTTCATGAAGAGCCACGGGCAACAGCTGAAATTTTGATATATTGGAAGGTTGTTATGACTGCTTTAGAGACCCAGCAACAACCTCTTTTAAAACCTTTAGCAGAACCTCCTCCTTATGAAGGAGTTGTGTTGCACCCCTCAACTTCTAAACTGGAATATGCCTTCTCAACCCCAACAGTGCCTACGCCTGTAGAGGAGAAAATCCAATCACAAACGGGGAAAGTTCAAGCAATGATGCATCAGGCTTTCAATGAAGGGAAATTAGAGCCTGATGAGATTCCCCAGATGAATTTGTTTCCAGTCAATAGGCAAGTGGATGCTCAAGGCAATCTGCAGACTGAATGGGTTCCGATTCCTTTAGCAGTTCTTAGGGAAATTAAAAAAGCAGTTAAAGATTATGGTATTCAAAGTCCTTTTACAAAGGGGCTCCTGACAAGTTTGGCTACCTCACGCATGATTCCTAATGACTGGAAAGATTTAATGAGAATGATATTGAGTTCTACTCAGTATGTGGTTTTTGATTCAGAATATCAAAGAGAAGCTATCACTAGGGGACGGAATTCAGGGGGGCTGTATACGCCAGACCAAATCTATGGGGCAGGCTTGTTTGAATCCACTGCTGATCAAGCTGCTAATTTGCCTGATCACACACTTCCCGTAGTTATGGCAGCTGTCCTTGGGGCGTTGTCCCGCATCCAGGATGTGGGAACCCCAGCACAGTCTTTTTCTCAAATTAAGCAAACAGCATCTGAGTCTTATAACGATTTTGTGGAAAGACTACAGTTGGCTATTACCCGGCAAATTTCAATGCAAACACTGACTGCAAGCGTATTTTACAGCCTTTGGTGGCTAGAGGTGAGGTTACTCTGGCTGATCTGTTAAAAGCATGTGCAGTGGTGGGTTCTCAGGCTTACAACATGGAGACTTTGGCTATGGCATTACAAAAAGGGATGAAACCTACGGGAAATTGTTTTAATTGTGGGAAGCCTGGCCATTTTAAAGCCCAGTGCCGTGCCCTGGGGGGAATGGCATTTAACAAAAATAAAAATAGGGACATCCGCCCAAGTCGGTCTGTCCGAAATGCAAAAAGGGTTTCATTGGGCAAATCAATGTCGCTCTGATCAGAACCAAAATTTGGGAAACTAAATTTGGGGCGTGCAGCTAGCCCCGCTCCCAAGGCTGTCACAAAAGCATCGCCTGCAATTACTAGGAGTGCAGGTTTGGGTTTAAAAATGTTGAACTCAATTGATGTGACTTTTCCTAATCAAGTGTACATTGAGGACACTCATTTGCATGGGCCACTGCCAGAAAAAACAGTGGGATTGGTACTTCCCAGGTCTTCTGCATCAGAAAAAGGGTTTTTTGTTATTCCAGGGGTTATTGATCAAGATTATAGAGGGGTCATTAAGATACAATTGTACACTGATACTCCTACATCATTAATGGCCGGTGAATCTATTGCCCAGTTATTATTGCTTCCATACATTCCTATGAATCCTTTAATTGGGATCCCACGAACTGGCGGTTTTGGGTCCACTGAAATGGCCAGTTCTCCAGTTGCTGCAGAATTGCTAGCGCTGACAAAAAATTTGACTACAGACCAACCAAAAATGACAATTGAAATTCAGGAAAAATCATTTTCTGGCCTTATAGATTCCGGAGCAGATGTCTCTGTGATACGCCAAAAGGAATGGCCAAATGAATGGGCACTTGAGGACTCTCCGGCTGTTCGTGGAGTGGGTGGTATGCAGTTTGCAAGAAGTAGTGTACATTGGTTGAAGGCATTGCATAGAGAAACTGGTGAGACTGCAAGGATTCAACCTCTTGTGTTGCCCCTGCATATAAACTTGTGGGGTAGAGATTTGCTGTCACAATTTCACACAAAAATTGTTATTGGATAATGGAAAAATTACAATTGTTAACCTCTCAGCCAGTTTGGATTGACCAATGGCCACTTCCAAAGGAAAAGCTTATAGCTTTACATCAATTGGTAGCTGAGCAGCTACAATTAGGACACATTGAGCCAACTTCTAGTCCATATAACACTCCTTCACATAAAAACAAAAACGGGGGAAGTGGATGGATATGGTTTGCCTTACATACAAAACATTCTTAATATTACTTTATATACTTTAAATTTTTAAACATGACAGGATCTCCTGCTGCTACGGCAGCCAGTAGGCATTTTGCTTCCTCCCCTTCTGCAGGTACGCCAAGACCGAAAGTTCGGTATAGGAGACTACCAGATCCAACGTGGAGAGGACCTGTCCCGCTGATAACTTGGGGCCGAGGATACGCTGCCATTGAAGATGAGGGGACAGTTGTTTGGGTTCCTGCTCGCTGTGTGCGTCCTTATCATCAGCCAAAGGGGCAAGGGGATGGATTTGGGGGAATGGAAAAGAAACACGTTGATCCAGGACATGGAGAAGCTAGCAAACCTTCATAATAAAACTGATTGTTGGATATGTATGCACATGCCAACTCACAAAACATCAGGGCTTCCAATGGTTGCAGTACCTCTGGCCGAAGGTGACTGGTATAAGGGACAATGCTATGGTTGTTCGGGGATGTGGTCTAACAGTTGGACTACAAGTAACATAAATACCTTACACCTTGGAAGCCGAATCCAAGAGGTGGCGGGTATCTGCTGGACCCACAATGAGACAGTAGAAAATATGACTTACTTGGGGACATATCCGTTTTGCAACAAAACAATTGTTATTAGCAATGGAAATCGGATTTATTCGGGTGACATGAAAACTAAAAATCTCACTTACTTTGTACATAACATTTCTCGATATGATATCACATCTTTGATCAATGAAAATAGGTGTCCATATATTCCTGCCACATGTTGTCCCACCACGAGAGAAAACCAGTTGTACAAATGTGCGAATGGGAAATACGCACCATCGTCCACTTATTTGGCTATGTTAATGGAATCCTTTGCAAAATTAATCTATGCTGAGCCAAATAAGGTTGGTCATCTCCTGGGAGCAAATTTATGGTTGCTGTGTGGACGGATGGCCTATGATCGCATGCCAGCACGATGGAAAGGGGTCTGCACCTTTGGGAAAGTAATCCCATCTCATTTCATTCAAAAATCATTGGGGACTGCTCATATCCGCAATGTGCGTTCCGCAACGGAAGTAAACTCTGTTTTGACTCATGACTACTGGACACAGATATCAAGGGGAGTTATTCCTCCTTTAGGAGTCATGATGAACTATAGAGATTTACATCGTTTAAACAATTGGACAGTTACTATGTTTAAAGACACCATTAAAACGCTAAAGCTGCTTGAAGAAGAGCAAGGAAAAATCCTTGACTTTGTCCTGCAAACCAGATATGCGGTGGACACTATTTTGGCTGCGCAAGGGGGAGTTTGCGCTGTGATTCATACGCATTGTTGCATGTATATCTCTGATTATTCTCCAAACATTACAGCTACTATACAGCATATGGAACAAACCCTGAAGGAGAATCCATTACAATCGGAGGGTGAGGGACTGGACGTGTGGTCTGCACTTTGGTCCTGGTTGCCAGATGGTTCATGGATTCATCACCTAATTGTTGGAGCGATATTGCTTATTATATTTTCTCTCTGTGTATGCTGTTGTATTCAATGTCTCCCTGGACTTTTAGGAATGTGTCAGGTGAAGCCTACGGAAGGAGAATTGCTGTTGCAGATGGCGAAAAGCTACCGAGGCATCCGCGATCATCAAAAAACTAAAACAGGGGAGATGTGGGAATAATAAACTTTGGCCTGGGCTTGAGTAATGATTAATATAATGCTTTATACATACATGCCTGTTTAAAGGTCACTAAGGTAATGCAAAGAAAAGAGAACAATAAGGACAAATACAAACAAGGAGGCAGCTTAAACAACTGCAAACAAGCCTGTACTATATCTAATTATTAATCCCCAATGTAATTATGCTGACTATGTACAAAAATCTCAATAAAAGGAAGCACTGGAATTTATTCTGGGCTCCCATCCCGAGTATGCACGCTTGTGTCTCATTCTTTCCATGGGAGACCACCCACACATTGGCTTCTTCTCTTTTTACGTATCTACGGTACTTTGTTTTATTTCCCCTGTTTCTAACTTCCAATTTTGTTGTTTAACCCATTGATAAAATAAATCCCATGTCGTACAATATTCAGTTTGCTCTTTCTCCTTAATTGCCAACGTTCGTCTATTCATTTCTTTCTAATATTTTCCTAACCACATTCTCATCCGTAGGTATCTCTTCACTCTTCCAGCTTTGCACAAATACAATTCTCGTTAATATATGGATAACTAAATATGCATTTCCCTTACTATGGTTTTTTTTGGGGTAGAATCCCCAATAGAAATATTTCTGGCTTTAAATCAATAGGCTGCTTTATCATTTTTCCCTGCCACGTATTTACACGGATTAACGGGAGCATTAATCTTGATGAAACCTTGCAGATTCCAATAATAAATGAATTGGGGTTTTCTTCCCCCCAGAAATCAGTAGCTTATTATTTTTTTGCCCAGAATTTGCCAGGTATTAGACTGCTGATTTCATTGCCCAGAAATTTTGCCATTATCCAGGAGTTTTATCACTTTACCTGTCCCAATGAGTTTTTCAATGTGTAGAGATTGTTAGGAATGTAAGTCACCTAACAGGTATTTGGGTTGGTCAATATATAAACCAGGATAGACATTTTAATACTGTCTCTTTAAAAGAATCCTAAAAGTGTAATTGGGTGTGGTTTCTCAAACGGACATAAGATGGAGCCAGAAACCTGGGTTGTTTAGTCTTAGTCTTAGTCTCAGAAGAGAGTGAGTCTGAGTGAGTCTGTTTCCTTCGTATTGCTGTTCCTTCTAATTGACTGATATTCATGGATTGGATGTAAGTCTGATACTGAACTGTTTTTGACACTGGACTTTGTTACTGGATTATCCCTGGATTGAAAACTGACTGATTTAACCGTGAATGACTATGGACTGCTGATCTTGAACTTTGCTTAAAACCTTTATTGGAAGTAAAAACCTACATTTACTGTACAGTGTATTTGTGTGCTGTGTGTGTATTCTTCAACACTTCTCTCAATACGTCTCCCTGTATGCGCTCATTCTCCTAACGGGGAATTACCTCAACAGAGATAAAGAGAGATCTTAAGTTCAGCTTTATTACCACTCAAACATGAGGGCTTTGATGGGAGATCAAAATGGATTTGAATCAATCCGCCTTTTCTTTGCTACTTCGGAACATTTTTCTGTTTTCACCAAGCAGCTGTTTGATTTTTTTTCTCTCTCTCTTTTATTTCCAACATATAAGAGGCCTTTCATGTTTTTGCTGGCATCTTTTGCCAAATTCTTGCTGCTGCGAGCCTGGGCTGCCTGAGCTGTCCTTTCTCTCCTTCTTTGTTCATTGGAGTTTTAATCCTGCAAAAGATTTTAAAAGTCTTTTAGATTTAAAGTTCTTGCAAAATATTTCAAGTCGTTTAGATTTAAAAATCCTGAAAAAGATTTCAAGTCTTTACATTTAAAGATCTTGCAAAAGATTTCAAGTCTTAATTTTAAAGATCCTGAAAAAGATTTCAAGTCTTTTCAATTTAAAGTTCTTGCAAAATATTTTAAGTCTTTTCGATTTAAAGATCCTGCGAGTCTTTTGGATTTAAAGTTCTTGCAAAACATTTTAAGTCTTTTAGATTTAAAGATCCTGAAAAAGATTTCAAATCTTTTACATTTAAAGATACTGCAAAAGATTTCAAGTCTTTTAATTTTAAAGAACCTGAAAAAGATTTCAAGTCTTTTCAATTTAAAGTTCTTGCAAAAGATTTCAAGTCTTTTGGATTTAAAGATCTTGCAAAAGATTTCAAGTCTTTTCAATTTAAAGATCCTGAAAAAGATTTCAAGTCTTTTTGGATTTAAAGTTCTTGCAAAAGATTTCAAGTTTTTTAGATCCTGAAAAAAATTTCAAGTCAGCTTTAACAGGAATTCTGCAGCTCGAAACATCTGGAGGAAGGAAGCATCAATATTACACCGAGGCAGCATTTTCTTCATTCCCGGGGTTACTGAGTGCACAAGAACTATTCTTGATGTTCAGGAAAATGTCACACCGCCTTGGTCAATGGTTGCCAAAACTTTCATTCTGATTCACGAAAAGCGGAAACCAAACAACCACAACTGTTGTCGTCGTCCCCAAACAAATTGGCAATGCTGAACAAAGATAAAATTTTGCTGTCCTTTTGAAGTTTCCAAGGCTTGGGGCTTCATGGATAATCAGAATTGGAAGGGAATTTGGAGGTCATCTAGTCCAACCCTCCCCACCCTCAAATATTCGAAGATGCTCTCCTGCCTCCTCTGCTCCTTTTGTTCATTAAAATCAGATTAACAGAGTTGGAAGTGACCTTGTAGGTCATCTAGTCCACCCCCACCATCAAATATTGGAAGGCTGCTCTCCTGTTTCCCCTGGTCCTTTTGTTCATCAAATCAGATGAAAGTCAGATGAACAGAGTTGGAAAGGACCTTGGAGGTCATCTAGTCCAACCCCCCCACCCTCAAATACTGGAAGGCTGCTCTCCTGTCTCCCCTGGTCCTTTTGTTCATTAAAATCAGATTAAAGTCAGATTAACAGAGTTGGAAGGGACCTTATAGGTCATCTAGTCCAACCCCCGCCCAAGTGGGAGACCCTCTACCCTCCAACTTCCGAGGGCAACTTCTGTTCCATCGGTTGATTGTTCTCCCTGTCAGAAAGTTTCTCTTTATTTCCAGGTTGAATCTCTCCTTGTTAAGTTTCCATCCATTTTTCCTTGTCTGGCCTTCGGGTGCTACAGATAGACCTAAAGAACCCCGTGACTCAACTTCACTACTGCAGTGAATTCACAAAATGACCGGAAAGCAAGAAAAGGGTTGCTTGCCCCAAATTGGAAAAGGGATGAGATCCCTGCGGATGAGAATGTGATGAGGAAAATATGAGAATGTGTAGAACTGAACAGATGAACACTTGCTCTAAAGGAGAAAGAGCCAATGGAATATTATATGAATGTGCGAGGTATTTTATGAATGGTTGGAGAATAAAAACAGAAGTGAGAAATAAATGGAGATTAGTGAAATAAAGGATATATGTTAAGATAGAGATGTAAACAACATGATTATTAATGATTATTAAGGTTATTATACCTAATATAATATTACATTTTCATTAGAAGAGATGTTAAGAGGGAGAAATGAATCTCTCTATATAAAATGCGAAATACCACTCACGCATCATCACAAAATCTCCAGAACCGTAAAACCTACAAAATTGAAATTTGGCACGTAGGTTCCTCTTGGCTTCTAGGTGCTCACTAAGAAAGGATTTTTGGAAATGACCATCAGAGCATTAGTATTTCATATATTATTATTATTATTATTGTTGTTGTTGTTGTATTATTATCTTTAGTGAGATTCACAGCCTTTGGGGCTGGTTAGTAGCTCAACACCTTGAGTCCTAACCAAGGACCTAGGAACTGCTAAGGTATTATTATTAGTATTATTATTATTATTGGTTAATCTTTAATGAGATTCAAGTAAGGTGGTTTTTTGTAGAATCAGGGTATTCAAGTCTGATAAATTCAGAATTTCCAAATAGCGAGGCAGCCCTTTAGGTATTGCTCCAAGGGCTCCAATTACAATTATTATTATTATCCCGCTCTGATGCTAAGGAGTTCTACTCCCCCTCCCCACCTGAAAATAAATCTCTTCCAAAGGCAAAACACAAGCAGAGGGCTTTCAGTTTTAGTTTCACAGCAGCACCAAGCAGCTTTAATCCAGAACAGTTGAGCTAAGCCACGCCCAGGCTCCTTGCTGTCTCCTTCTTGCTCACCCAGCAAATACTGTTTCAGTTTTCAAACAGCCCTCCACTCTCACACACACTGACAGGACGCTAGCCAGATGGAGGCTGGGAGGCAGAGGCAGAATTCTACACCCCCATCGTATTTTCCTCCCCAAAACTAAGCCCCACCACCTAGTTTTGTAGCAAAGCACATGGGGATCGAGCTAGTAAAGAATATATGTTAAGATAGAGAGGTAAGCAATATGATGATGCTGATTAATGATTGTTAAGATTATTAGACCTAATGTCGTATATTTTCCAGTAGAAGATTACGTTAAAAGGGAGAAACGAAGAGAGTTACAATGTGGATTATTTTTATTGTAAGGTTAGAGGATTATGATCGACGCAATGAATATTGGAAACTTTGATTGTAACAGCACAGAGATGTTGTTAATGGAAAACATCTGCTTTTAAAGGAAGATGATGTTCAAGTTAAAAAAATAAATAGAAAACTTACTCCCCCCCACACACACAAAAAAAAGGAGTCGTAACTCACTCCTTTCAGGGCCATTGCAAGTTCGAACCCGCGCTAAAGGACCGGTTGTAAATGGAGGACAACCTGTGTTAGATATACGGGTTCATGTACATCTCAGCAGGTGCTTTTTTCCCCTACTCTGGACAGAACTGATACCAGCCAGGCCAAAGGTAACTATCCCTCCCATCGGAGAGCAAGTGGGATCATCCAGGGCCTCAGTGGATCGGAAGGATCATTCGGGGCTCTGCCTGGAAGGTAAGCACCGCATAAGGCAGGGGTCTCCAACCTGGGCCACTTTACGACTTGTGGACTATGACTATGAATATATTTGCCAAACAAAACTCCGCCCTGGCGACAGGAAAGGCATCCGGCCAGTAAAACACTCAAAACTTCATTCAGTTGCCCAGGTCATTGGATGATGATGATGATTTCCTTGGGTTGGTCTAATGCTTCTTCTTCCCCCTTGTCAGCTTTCATCCAGCAAGGCCCCCTCTTCTTCAGTGGGGCACAAGAAGGCTCGGGATTCAGAGACCCGACAGAAGCAGTCGCAGGCAGCAGGCAGCGAGTGGCCGCTCTGGCATCGATGTTGGCACTGGCTCACCCATCAAACCCTCGATTTTCCGGCACAGAGAGAGCAGTGCTGGGCATCAAGGCTGAGGGGCTGCCCAGCCCCCTGGAAGATGCGGCTGCCTACACTGCTGCAACTCTCCCCAAACAAGCGGTCAACATGGCCGCTAAAGGTGGGCACAGCCAAACCAGAGAAAGCTTTGGCTTGGGGGGTTAATCAGAATAACAAGAGTTGGAAGGTACCTTGGAGGTCATCTAGTCCAACCCCCCATGCAAGAGCTATTGCACAATAACAAGAGTTGGAAGGGATCTTGGAGGTCTTCTTAGTCCAGGAGTCAGCAACCTGTGGCTCCGGAGCCATATGTGGCTCTTTTAATCCCTCATGAGACTCTATGGTGGAGGAACTGCCATAGAGTCTGGTCAGCTCCACAATTGATAGGGCTTTTGGTTAGGATAGGTAGAGGAAAAAGGATGCCGTGCTAGGAGACTCTATGGTTGGGGGACCGCCATAGAGTCCAGTCTGCTCTGGAATTGAACCTGGGGGGGCTTCCGGTTAGGACTTTGTGGCTCTCTTGAATGTTTAAGGTTGCCGACCCTGTTCTAGCCCAACCCCTGCTCTAGCAGGAGAGCACGAGAGAACTAACGGAGTCGGAGGGGACCTCAGAGGTCATCTAGTCCAACCCCCTGCTCCAGCAGGAGATTCATTTTAGACAAATGACTCTGTAATCTCTTTTTTAAAAGCCTCCAGTGTTGGAGCAGCCACACTGGCAAGCAGTTCCACAGGTTCATTGTCCTCCCTGTCAGGATATTTCTTAGTTCTAGGTTGCTTCTCTCCTGGATTAATTTCCACCCGTTGGTTCTTTTTCTGCCTTCTGGTGCTTTGGAGAATCAATTGACCCTCTTCTCTTTGGAGCAACTCAAAGCTTACTCTAAGAGTAAGCTTACACCCCATGCTTTGGAAGTCATGCAAGTCCAGTTGTCCTGGCCAGGGGGTTAGAACCAAAGAGGTCTCCGTGTAATTTGAGAAGCCTGTGACTAGTCTAAGGAAGGTCCTTGTGCTACATTTACAGGGTTTTTCAAACTTGACAACTTTAAGACGGGTGGACGGCAACTCCCAGAATCCTCAGCCAGCAACACATTCTGGGTATTGCAATCCACCTGCCTTAAAGTTGCTGGCTGGGGCATTCTGGGAGTTGCAGTCCACCGGTCTTAAAGTTGCTGGCTAGGCATTTTAGAAGTTGCAATCCATTCTGGGAGTTGTAGTCCACTGATAAAGTTGCTGGTTGGGGCATTCTGGGAGTTGTAGTCCACCAGTCTTAAAAGTTGTCTGACACCCCCAAAAAGCTGTCTCTCTCTCTCTCTCTGCTTCCCCTTCAGATGGGAAGCAACCTTGGGGAAAAGTGCCAGGCTGGCCTCTGCTGCTGCCGCAGATGGGCGCCCTGGTCGTGGCCCTTCTCCCTCGTGGCCTGGCTCCTGGTCCGAAGACGCCGACGAAGCCTCCCAAAGGCCTCGCCCATCAGCCTGGAATTGCAGTGCGAATAAAAACGGAGATTTGGTCTCGCCTGCCTTGCCTCGTGTCGGTTTGGTCTGGGCACTAAGGGGGGGCACCATGCCCAAGAGGCCCAGTGTGCCAGGCAAGGATAGTGAGGAGAGGTGTGGAGCCCACCCCCACTTCAACCAGGCCTGGCCTGGGAGGGGCGCTGGGCCCACTTGGCAGGCAGAGGGGGGGCATACCCATGCCAGGCAGGATGCTAACTGGGCACCATCCCTCGAGGGGAAACGGGAAAGCCCAGGCCCCCATATTCCTGCTCGGGACTACAACTCCCAGCACCCCACCTCGAAGGCGGTGCCCAATCCCGTCGTGCCTCGCGCGAAAAGGAGCGTGGAGTGGGGTAGGAGGAGCGCTCGGGCGGAGAGGGGCGGCGGCGGCGCGTGTGACGTCACGCGCCCCAGCGCCCTCTCTCCCTTCGTCGATAGGCATCCCCGCCCTTTCCACCCGACGCCGTTTGATGACGCCATAGGGCGGCGCCGGCAGCCGCGGCAGTTTGTGAGGAAAGGAGGCGGCGGCGGCGGCGGGAAGAGAGAGCGAGCGCGGACCTCCCTCGCGGCCCGGCCTCTCTTTCCGCGGAGGGCTGCGCCTGGGGTCGCTGCGCGGACGGTGAGGCTCGGACCCCTTTCCCCACACCCCCCACCCCGGCCTCCCTTACCTCCTCCCACCTCCCCCCCGGCGCCCCTCCCGTCGTGCCCCGCGCGCCATGCGGCCCCCGACCCTCCCGGCCACGCCCCTCTCGCGCCCGGCCACGCCCTCTGCCCCGCGGGGGTCTCGTCGGCTGCCCCCAATGGCTGTGGGTAGGGGGAGCCCCCGAGTGGCCCCATGGGTTGGAGGGGGCCCTGGGCTGCCTGGACGGGAGGGGGAGGGCTTACCTCCCCCTTCTCCTGCGCCCCACTGACCCCCTCCCCAAATCGGGGGATTAAGTGTGGCTGAGCCTAGCCTCGATTTCCTTGGTGGGAATTGGGGCAGGGCGACCGAGAAGGTTTTAAAGCAGGGAAGGTCCAGTCTTGGCCACTTTAGGAGTTGGGGACTACGACTCCCAGGATTCCCCACCTGGCCATGCTTTAAGATGACTGGACTACGACTCCCAGGATGGGTTAGGGTTAGGGTTGGGGAACTCTGGGAGTGGAAGCCCAGTCAGCTTACAGCCTGGCCGCCTGGGGAACTCTACAATCACTCACTTTTCAGTGCTGTTGCATCTAAGGAACGGTCACTAAACGGTTGTAAGCCAAGGATTATCTACCTGTATGGGCAGCTCAAGCCAAGCGGGCCAGTGGGCAAGCAAATGTCATAGCCCTTTGCTCACCAAGTAAATGCAGGTGAAGCATCTTCTCCAAACAACAGTGTGTCGTTTAAACATAAAGCAACAACAGTCAATCCATCAGAATAGGGCTGGAACGGGACCTTGGAGGTCTTCTAATCCAGCCCCCCTTGCTCAGGTAGTGCTAGGCATTCAAATGAACCTTGAACATCGAAGAGGGAAAAGGAAGAACTGTCCAGACTCCAGAGAGTTGTCACAGGCAGGGTTGACTCTTTTGGAAGCTGTTGTGGGAGAGGAACATGGGTGGCTCTGAAAATGCTCTGGGCTTTGGAGTCTGATCTGTTTTTAAAGTGGTCGCTGCCATGGAGAAAATTGTGGAAATTGTGGCTAAAGTCTGGGTTAAGGAGCCTAGTGGTTACGGGGCTGACTTAGAAACGAGGAGACGGTGAGTTCTAGTTTTGCCCTAGGCATGAAAGCTGACTGGGTGACTTTGGGCCAAGCACCAGGCGATGGTGAGTTCTAGTCCCACCTTAGGCATAAAGCCAGCTGGGTGACTTTGAGCCAATCACCAGGAGAGAGAGTTCCAGTCCCTGTTTAACATGAAAGCCGGCTGGATGACTAGTTCAATCACCAGGAGAGTGGGAGTTCTAGTCTCACCTTAGGCATGAAAATTGGTTGGGTGACTTTGGTTCAATCACCAGGAGAGAGAGAGTTCTAGTCTCACCTTAGGCATGAAATCTGTCTGGGTGACTTCGGTTCAAACACCAGGAGACAGTGAGTTCCAATCCCACCTTAAGCCTGAAAACCCCACTGGGTGACTGGGCCAGTTCCTCTCTCTCAGCCCCATGCACCTCACAGGGTGGTGGTTGGGGGGGGGGACGGACAAAAGAGAAGGGAGTGTTATGCATGCTTGCCACCTCAAGTTACTTACAAGGTAGTCAAGATGAAGTAAATAGCTAATAAATACGGCTGCACTCAACAGGGAATGAGCTGAAGTCCCCTAACTGTGTTGTGGGTTCCTCTGATCATCAAGGCACCGTTTTTGGGTCCCCCAGGGCCTGCGAGAAAATTTTGGTGGTCCGCATAGAAATGTCACCCCCAAAGCAATTAATCCAGGCTACGTGGGAATACAAGGCTAGTGTTAGGGATATACACCCTAGCAGAACGTGCAACGGCAGTCTAGCAGGCAGGCAGATATGTGAGACAAAACGTTGTAGTAGCTTACACTCAGTAAGACAGATACACTGTGCAAGTTAAATAGTTTTATTCCAGCAAGAGTTATAGCATAGTCAAAACAGTCCATATGTCATACACTAAGTTCAGTCAGTCCGGGGTTATTCAGTTTGCAAAGTCCAGTGTCAAAAAGAGTTCATTAAACTTACAATCAATCAGTCCAGTGATATATCTCTTTGCAGTCAGAGATATGAAGAAAATCAAACCCCTTTTCTTCTCTCAGCAAACACGCAGTTATCACCATCAAGCCATCATTGTCAGCATTCCAGTAAAGCCTAGGAACAGTGAGCTCTCTTGCTCCCTCTTATGGTGATTTTACAGCCGCACCTAAAAACTTGGTTTACAGTTTAAAGTGATACATACACTTAAACTCACTAACATAGTTTATATATTATTCTACCCAAACTAAGTTAGGTAACCAATGTTATCCCTAACAGCTGCGTCGCTTGCATTGCGAGCAACACGTAGTGAGGGGAGAGGGAAAGGGCAGAGGGGGAGGAACTTGCCCCACGCATCCCACATGCCTTGCCTGGCCACCGGGTTGCTTCTTTCCACTTTCTCCTCCTCCTGCTTTTGGCTGCACGCAAGGAAAGCAACCAAAGTCCTTCTTTCTCTCCCCCAAACACCGCCAGAAATGAGTCTTTGGGACCCTGCAAGGCCTCCTGCTCAAAGAGGCTGCGCGCCGGCGCAACAAGTCTCAGAAAGACTCATTTCTGGCGGAGTTTGGGGAGAGAAAAAAGACTTCTTTCTGCGGCTTCTGCTGTTTTCCTTGCACACAACCAAAGTCTCCCCCCGCTGAGAACGGAGCTGGAGATCTCAAAGAACGATCGATGGGTAGGAAAATGGGGTAGGGGATTTTCCTGCAGGCATTTTTTGGGGGGGGTTTCCTAGGGTCTCCAGTCCGCAGGATTTAAAATTAGGAGTTTGGTGGTCCCTGAGGTCCAAAAGGTTGGTGACCCCTGCCCCAGGGAGTGAAATGGGTTTTGGGATGCTTCTGGTTTGAAGCCCACCTGTCACTTCCTGATCAGAGCTGCGCCTCTCTCTCTCTCTCTCTTTCTTCCTCCCTTCAGCCCATTGAAGCGATGAAGGAAAGCATCCAAGACAAGAAGTATTGGGGGCCCTCCCCCGGCCTCCCTGACCCCATAGGACACCCAGACCAATTTTGCCGGCCTTCCCGGGAATGGCGGGACCCGGAGCACCAACGAGGCAGCTGCTTCGAAGGGAGCCGGCACCTGGCCTGCGCCCAGAAGCCCCTCCCCAGTTTCAACCCCTTGTCCTCCAGCAGCGACGAGGAACAACGTGAGGGTCGATGGGATCTCTCCCGCGTCTCCAGCTGGGGGTGGCGGGGGCCCCTTCGGCACTCGCGGCACAAAGCCCCCGGGGAAGTTGGGCAGGAGTGGCGGGCAGGGGCCTGGCCTTCCACATCGCCCAGGCCCGACGACGCCCGCAGCTCCTGGGGACCTCCAGACATTGTTTCCGCCGTAAGCGACAACGAGCGCTGCGTGCCTTCCGCATGTTCCTATACTCCAAGAGCTCCCTGGCTTTCCACTGGAAGCTGTTGGGCAAGATGGCCACCAAGGGACGCCGGCGGGGAGGGGCCAAACGGGCCCGGTCTTCCGTGTCCCTCTCCCCCAGCTCCCAGCCCGATGACAACCACCTGCCCGTCTTTAAGAAAAGCTGCCCTTTGGGAGCGGAGGCAGAGGACTGCCAAAGCGCGGCCAAGGACCAGCCCCACCCTTCTGAGCCCCACCTGGACTACGCCTTGGGTGGAGCCTTCCCCCTGTCTCCATCCACTCCTCATCACTCCCGCCTCGGCCTGCTGGAGGCCCTGATGGACGAGGCATCCCCCTATCCTCAGTACATGGAGCTCCAGCGGGTGAGCTTCGAGAAGGAGCCCGGCGTGATGGAAGTCGGGGTGGAAGAACCGGCCGCCCTGCTCAAATACCCAGCCCGAGGGGTTCAAGTGTCCCCCAGGACTAGGAAGATGGGAGAGCCTCAGCACGACCTGGACGGAGATGGAGGTAAAAGACAATCTGGATGTGTGTGTGCGTGTGTGTTTTCCTGCTCTAGAACCCAGATCCAGTCTAGAACGAAGGATCAGCGGAAGGTTGTCTTTTCAAATTGCAGCATTTATTAATGGTTCTCTGGGCCCAGATATTTATTGATCTGAACGAGATAAGTTAGAAGATAAATCCATAACGTGCCCCGAAAAGGTAAAACAGTATTTTTCGAACTCCGCGTCTTCCAAGAGGGATGGACTTCAACTCCCAGAATTCCCTAGCCAGCATATCAGTTTCCCATTTAATGGTCAGGCCATGTGTTCTGACCAAGGCTTCCTGAGACAATAACAATCACACACTTAGTCCCCCAAACCCTCTTTTTATTATTTCAACGGCTGTGAATTATAGTCATTCCCAGCCCGTAATGAGTCCCAAACAGTCCAACAGAAGTTCTGCCACCGTCCTTCGGGATAAGGCTGATCAGCACCCACCTTTAATCTCCCTTGAAATGGTGCCAACGACTAAATGGCCCATTAGCTGTACAAGGCCAAACAGAGCTTCAGATTTTAAAACCGACCACAAGGAAACGAAGGTTGCTTCCTGCGAAGACTCCTGTCCCTTTGCTTCTCCTTTATGTCACAGGAGGGGCCAATCACCTCCAAGCCTTACTCCCCAATCGCCCCTTTTGTCTTAACCGTTCTTGCCTTCTGGCAGCTCTGAATGCACACACTGGGAACAAGCTCCCGCTGTTCTTTTTCCTCGCTGCTATCAGATTCTAGAGGCTCTGAAGTCGGCACATAACTCCCTGATGGCCCTGGCCCCATCCCTGTTTCGGACGCAGATTTCCTCGTCCGAGTCCTCCTCCCCAGACTCCAGGAATGGCCCATGTTCCTCCCCACTGTCCGACTCTGCTGCTGTCTCCACAGGCCGCCGGAGGACCACAATACCATGTAGCCCATATTTAACCTTTTTATTAATTTAGCTTGCCATGGGTTGTTTATTTTATTTTGCTGAACTCAAGGTATATTACTTCAATTGCATTCCCACTATCTATTAAGAAAGCTACCCAATCAAATAAAAAAAAATGCGATAAACTCCAGCCCCAATGTGTCCTTGTCCTTTCCAGGCTGAATTCTGGAGAATCCAGGCTGAATTCTTGCTGGATAGGGAATTCTGGGAGTTGGAAGTCTGCACCTCTCAGGCTGAGACTCAGGGATGGAGAGGGTAAAGGCCGAGCAATTTGGGTATAGTCACTCCATCGTGCTGTGAAGTGGTATCACAGGCTGTTGGGACTTGATGTGTGGTGGTTATAAGGATTGTCTCTCGGGGTCTCATTTTGTGGTTTGGAAAACTGTTCAGGAAGGAGGCCTCCATCTCTGGCACCTCACTTTGTGGTAGGGTGGGGAAAGTCCTATTTCATGGTTCATATTTTTCACGCACTGAAGGCCAATATACGTGTCCCAGGAGAATGTTGCAGGATCCAATCTGGGTCAGTTATCGGGACCAAAAGTTTAGTCTTTCGGAGTCGTGCTGGAGCTGAGGAACTGTTCTGACCCAAACCCTTCTCCAATAAAACCAATGCGAACCAAAGGGAACAGAAACCTTTTAATGATTCTTAACGAATCCCCGGTTAAAAGGCTGCTGCAAACTAATTAAGTTTGATAAGCACAAGCCTCACCAAAACTGCACGAGGCTGCCAAGAATAACAGATAAGAAATATTTCACAACGCAAGAGTCTTCAAATAGCAACTTAAGATACTATAATGTCCATGAGGCTGATTTTCAAAACGCCTTTGCTTCCTGCAAAGAACGTCCCATTCACAGCTGGCTTTTATCTCCTTGAAGGAGGGGCCATTACCTTGCAGCCTTACTCCTGAGTCACCTGTGCTGCTGCAGCTGCTCTTTCCTACGAGCAATCCTGCGCGCACTTGGCACAGGCTCCTTGGGAACCTCCTCATCACTGCTGCCACCCCCAACAATCTCTGAAGGCAGCAGTCCACTCCCTGATTGTCCTGGCCCCTCCTCTGAGTCCTCGCTCTCCTCTGCCATCCGCACCTGCTGCCGGCGAACCAGAACAGGAACTTCTCTCTAGCACCGTGGCAACTTTAAGACCTGTGGACTTCAACTCCCAGAGTTCCTCAGCCAGTTAGGCTTGAATATATCTGAACTTCAACTCCCAGAATTCTCCACCCAGTTAAGCTTGAATATATCTGAACTTCAACTCCCAGAATTCCCCAGCTAGTTAGGCTTGAAGATATCTGGACTACAACTCCCAGAATTCTCCACCCAGTTAGGCTTGAAGATATCTGGACTTCAACTCCCAGAATTCCCCAGGCAGCTGGGAGTTGAAGTCCACAGGTCTTGAAAGTTGCCAAGGTTGGAGACCCCTGCCCTAGCCAAAAGCGTGCGTTGGGCTATACGTGGGACATCCATTCAATTTTGCAGCTACTGAGATTGTTGGGTGAACCAGTACAAAAACAGCCGTGGACATGACCGAAGAAACGGGCCCTTCGCCAGTCAATGGGAGCCCTGATTTAACACCAGCTTATGTCGTTAGGAGGAGAGGGCATTGCAGCTCAAGGAGACAGGAGCCCAACGACTCCCATGGAGCCCACAGCACTCCAGGCCCTCCGCTCTCTTCCCATGCTTTGCCCAAATTCACGTTCGTCGTTTTGGTGACCCTCCCTAACCATCCCGTCCTCTTGACGTTCCCCCTCTCTCCTTTTGCCTTCAACCGATTGTCAAAAGCACGCGCAAAACAAACCCCCACAGCGATCAGAACAACAAACGGAAGGAGGGAGGCTTCAGGGGAACCCTCATCCAAGACCAGCCAGAATGCAGAAAGGACCCTGGAGGTCTTCTAGTCCAACCCTTCCCCCCGGCTTGTTCTGACCTAAAGTTTTTTTGTCCCAGCAAAACCCCTTTTCTTAAACGAAGGTGAATTCTTGGCATTCACATTCAGCCAAAGGCCTGGCAAACAGTCTTTCCAGGGTGTGATGAGGAGCACAGACCTTATTTAGCTTGGAGAGCTGTCAAGTAACTATATTCCAAACGCAGTGCTGACAAGGACAGAGTCTCTGAGATGCACAGACTGCGGCAACAAATGAATGAACGAATTGTTTCCTGCAAAGCCCCCTTAAATCATGAGTCTCGAGCCAAACTCTTGTCGTTCGCCGGCAGCCGGTGCAGACGGCAGCGGAATCGGACAGTGGGGAAGAAAGGGGACCAGTCAGGGAGTCTGGAGAGGACTCGGATGAGGGTCCTGCGTCCGATGCAGGGATGGGGCCAGGACCATCTGGGAGTGGGGTGCTGCATCCGGAGCCTTCAGAGTCTGGCAGCAGCGAGGAAGAGGAGCCAGGGGAGCCTGTTCCCAGTGTACGTATGCACAGAGCTGCCAGAAGGCAAGAGTAGCTGAAACAAAAGGGGCGACTCGAGAGTAAGGCTGGAAGGTGATTGCCCCTCCCATAAGGGATAAAAGTCAGCCCTCAATGATGAACTCTTTGCAGGAAGCAAGGTTGTTTGATCAGTTCCAAGTCCTCCTTGAAGCTCAGTGTACTCTGGTTGGTTTTTTTCTTGTACTTCGGTTGGTTTCTTTTATAGTTAATTGCATACTTCTGTTTTTGGCAGCTTTCCACAGCACTGAAAGGTGGGCGCTTATCTTAGGGGAACTGTTTAAGATTAGCTCCGGCTGGGAATGAAAGCAGTTCCCAGCATTGCAATAAAATAGGTTTTGCTTTGAAAACAAGTTGGCAATTCATTACGATTGACGAAGCCTGGGTCAGAACAGAAACTTCCAAAACTTCGAAAGGATTTATTGGGAGCTAACATGTCAGCACTGCCTGGGTGTAGCCAGACTCTGTGACGCATGATTCATTGTCACCTTTGACCCTGGTTTTCCCCCCACCCCTCTGGGTGTATCATCATTCATATTCTCCAATGAGACACGTCCATTGCCCTGAATCATCGATCATGGTCTCCAGTT
Organism: Notechis scutatus; assembly: GCF_049901735.1. Taxonomy (NCBI): domain Eukaryota; kingdom Metazoa; phylum Chordata; class Lepidosauria; order Squamata; family Elapidae; genus Notechis; species Notechis scutatus. Next base: position 121,364,143 of record NC_142025.1, read on the forward strand.
AGAATTTTGCATGGCAGAAACGTCAGTCACCTAGTTGCTATCGTTGAAAAACTAGTTACAGAATGCGCTTTCGGTTTCCCAGCCGCCGCACTGCTTCCCTCTCCCTTTCTGTTGGCAACTCTAAAAAGACCGTAGAACTATTTGATGAGGTTGACATTCGGCTCCCCTCACTTCCTGACGATGGCCATTCCGGCTGGGGAAACTTCTGGCTGGAAGCACACACACACACACCCCAAACTTCTCTCCCCCGCCCCTGTCCTGCAGACGCTCTGGATGCCCTTCCCAATGGCTTTGCCTGTCTCCCTCCGGCGGACGGCGACCTCTGCTCCTTGCCCGGCTTGCCGGACGCCACAATCCTCATCAGCAACGTCTGTAGCATCGGAGGCCACGTGGCTGAGAAACTCTTCCAAGGGAGCCGGGACAGCAAGTGGCCGGTGGATCCTTTGGCCGGCCGGGCGGAAGGCGAGGGCCGGCCGGTCGAGGCGGCTCCCGAAGAGGCCGAAGAGAGGCCAGCCGAGAACATGGCTCAGCCCGGTCTGCTGCGGGAGGAACACATCACGTGTGTGCACAGTAAGAGCTGCGTGTTGTGTGTATCTGTTGTTTCTGCGGACAGGGAGGGGTTCCCCTCTCCCAGCGCCCGGCTCTGAACAGGGAGTCCTCGCCTGAACGACCCACCATCGAGACGACCCCCTCCAATTCCTGTCGCTAAAGGAGACATTGGTTTGAGTGACTTTTGCCCCGTTGTTAAACGAATCGCCGCCATTGTGTAATTTAGCCAGCTGGTTGTTAAGTGAGTCCAGCTTTCCCCACCCCCCACCCCATTGCTCTATCTGGAGAGGACTTTGCTCCTCCAGGCGCTGCGACTGTCACAAACTCGAGTCGGTTTCGAAGCGTCGGAATTTTGAGCCACGGGGAACACTGCAACGGTTGTTAAGTGTGAAAAAAAAAAACCCAGTCCCAAATGATGTGATGTTAAACTAAACGAACCATTTTTTTTTTTTAAGTCAAGGACTCACCTGGGCAAAAGTTTGCAAATGAAAAAGGAGGGTTAAAAAAATGAAACATTAAATGTGGATTAACCCCCCTTTTTTCCCCCCAGCGGCCATAGAAGAAGCCCCCTCCCACCCCAGCCCCTCCTTCCCTCCCCATGTGGAGACACCCCACACACACAAAAGATGGATCGAATTTGGGTTGCTTCTGCTTCCTTTTTCCTTCCTCCCTGCCAGGTATCTTGGACAAGTTCCTGCAGGCGTACGGCAGCCTCATCCCCATCAGCGTGGATGAGGTGCTGGCGAAGCTAGAGGACATCTTTCAGCAGGAATTCTCCACCCTCCAGAGGTACGATGTCCTCACCACACACACACACACACCCCACCATTGCTACCCCTGGGAAGAAAAGCCCAGAAAGAACCAAGCTGCAATTCCAGGCGAATTAAAAGACGCAACTCTGTATATAACAAAAGGAAATTCAACGTCGAGAAAAGGAAAGTGTTAAATTTCTTTGTCTTTTTCCCTTTTTGATGGCATAGAAGGGGAACTTGCCAAATTTGCAGAGGAGACTAAGCTAGCAGTAATAGCCAACACACTCAAGAAGATTGGCTCAAGATCCAGATGGATCTGGACAGTGTAGAACACTGGGCCATATTTAACAAAATGAAATTCAAGGTAGAGAAAAGGAAAGTCTTACACTTAGGCAGGAAAAACCTAAAGGACCCATATAGACATGTAGGAGGAACCAGGCTCCATAGCAGTCACTGTAATAAGGGATCTCGGAGTCTTAGTGGACAACCAGCTAAATAGGAGCCAGCCGTGTGCAGCAGCCGCCAAAAAAGCCAATGCAATCCTAAGTTGCATTAACAGAGGGATACAATCCAGATCAAGGGAGGGACTAAGACCACTCTGTAAAGCCTTAGTAAGGCCACACCTAGAGTACTGCATCCAGTTTTGGTCGCCACACTGTAAAAAAGGATGTTGAGACTCTGGAAAGGGCAGAGAAGAGCAACAAAGATGATGAGGGGACTGGAGGCTAAAACACACGAACGGTTGCAGCAACTGGGCCTGGCTAGTCTAGGGAAGAGAAGGACCAGGGGAGATAGGAGAGCAGCCTTCCAGTATTTGAGGGCGGGGGTGGTGGACTAGATGACCTACAAGGTCCCTTCCAACTCTGTTAATCTGACTTTAATCTGAGTTTAATGAAAAGAAGGACCAGGGGAGGCAGGAGAGCAGCCTTCCAATAGTTGAGGGGGGGTTGACTAGATGACCTACAAGGTCCCTTCCAACTCTGCTAATGTGACTTTAATCTGATTTTAAGGAACAAAAGGACCAGGGGAGACAGGAGAGGGAGGGAGGGAGAGAGAGAGATGGTAGAATCATAAGGATGGAAGGAACCTTGGAGGTCTTCTAGTCCAACCCCCAGGGGCCCAAGGCCTTCTACTATCCAGGAAGAATGGTTATCTGATCTTTTCTTGAAATAGATAGGCAGACCGATAGTAGTTAGATAGATATAAATAGGTACCATAGATAGATATATTTTCTTGAGATAGGGAGGGAGGGAAGGAGAGATGGAGGGAGGGAGAGGGAGAGAGAGATCTTGAAATAGATAGCCAAGGCAACCAAAACTTTGAGGCCTGGGGTTTCCTCAAAAGTAAGAATTTATTAGGAACGCCGTCTTGGCACAGCTGGTGAGAAGACCCCAAGTTTTCCCCACCCAAAATCAAAAAACCACCAGTTCTTGCCACCCACCCCCTCAGTCCCCACGTGTCCTACCATCCCAGGGCCCAGCCAGGTCCCAGTCCCAACCTCTGGTTGGGCCTCCATCCACGCCTTCCCGGCATCCAGTGAGAACGTCCTTGGTTCCCAGGAGAAAAAATTTTGTTTGGGCTATGCATCTCCCAGCTCTCTCTCTTTCTCTCTCTTCCACTCTCTCTCTCTCTCTCTTTCTCCCTCTCTTTCTCTCTCTCTCCCTCTCTTCCTTTCTTCTCTCTCTCTCTCTCTCTCTCTCTCCCTCTCTCTCTCTCCCTCTCTTTCTTTCTTTTCTCTCTCTCTCTCTCTCTCTCTCACACACACACACACACACACACGCACACACACACACATCCTTCCCGTTCCCACAGTTCCAGCCGGCCTTGCTGGGTGTGGCAGCCCTGAAGATGCTCCGGAATGGCTTCAAAGGCTGACAGGAGGACCGGGGGTGGGTGGGTGGGTGGGATTCTAGGGCCGGAAGAGACCTCCCTAATATCCTGGAGATAGTTTAACAGTTTAACAGGTCATCAGAGTTGGAAGGGACCTTGTAGGTCATCTAGTCCAACCCCCCCCACCCCACGCGGGAGACCCTATACCATTTCTACTTGCTTTTATAGAAGTGAATATTTTGTAATCAGCATTTAACAGTGAAATTGGCCTATAATTATGTATATATCGGGGATCCGAATCCTCCTTTGGGATCAGCAAAATCAATGCCCCCCTCCATGAGTCCGGCATCCTGGCTGCCAATAAGACGTCATTAAAAACTTCCACCATAAGAGGTCCTATTTGTTCTGCTATTGCCATGTACAGCTCCCCTGGAATCCCATCTGGTCCCGGGGATTTATTGTTTTTCTGGTTCTCTATTGCTGATTTCAGTTCAAACGAAGTAATGTCTTTGTTTAATAATTTTTCCATTTCTTCCCCAATTGCTTTATCCTTCACTTCATCTAAATAGTTTCTTATTTTATCTTCGTTAACTTCTTCCTTTTTATATAACTCTTCAAAATACTTACGAGCAATTTCTTTTTTCTGTTCTATCTCCTGTTGTATATCCCCCTTTCCATCTATTAGCTGGTATATCAATCTCTTTTCTTTCCTTTTTTTTAGTCTATATGATAGCCATCTTCCTGGCTTATTAGCATGCTCAAAATAAGTTTGTCTAGTTGTATTCAAATTTATAATCATTCTCTCTTGTTCAATTAAATTCAGTTTAGTTTTAGTTATCTGATTTTGCAATTTTGAATCCTTTGGGGTACTCTGTAATTGAGTTTCTAATTCCTTAATTTTTTGTTGTAATTTGTTTTGCTGGGCGTATTTTTCCTTATTCCTCTTGCCATTATAAGAGATTGTTATACCTCTTATTACTGCCTTCATTGTATCCCAAATGTTTTGTTTCGTAGTTGCTCCATTATCATTTTCCTTTAAGAAATAATTTAATTCTTCCTTGAGTTTGTTGGTGTATTCTTTTTCTCTTATTAACTGAGTATTTAACGTCCATCTTTTCTTGGGTTTTTCCCTACCCTTCCATATTATCTGAATTGGATTGTGATCTGCCCATTCATTAGGTAAAATTTCAGTCCCTTTTATCTCATTTGCTATTTCCCCATTCATCCATGCCATATCAATTCGTGTGCATATTTGATGAGGATTTGAATAGAATGTAAATTGTTTTTTCTCGGGATGTGATCTTTTCCATATATCAATCAAATTTAACTCCTTCATCATTTCCATACATATCTTGGGAAGCTCTCTTTTCCCCCCTTTGTTCTTACCCCCATTACTGTGGTCTTTTTGATAATCAGCAATAGAATTAAAGTCTCCTATGATACAAATATTTCTTTTTTCCAATCCTATTTTTCCATAAAGATGCTTAAAAAACTCTTTTTGATCTCCGTTCGGGGCGTAGATTACCACTAAGAGAATTGGGATGGCATTAATCCAGATCTGCAAAACCAGAGTTCTTCCCTCAGAATCCGACCATATTAAATCTGCTTTCAAATCCTCTTTAACATATACTGCAATCCCTTTCTTTTTCCCCATGTCTGCTGGTGCGGTAAATAGCTTCCCTAATTTCGGACATTCAAGGTATTTTTCATATGTTTTCTTTATATAAGTTTCTTGTAGGCATATTATATCAGCATTTTGTTTGATTAATTTGGTTATTATCCTTTTCCTTTTCATCATCGAGTTTAAACCATTTATATTAAATGATAGTAGTTCCTTTTCTTCTTCCATTTAATTAATTCTGTTTCGCTCTTTGTCTTGTAATGGCTCCGGTATCTCCTTGTGCCTGAAGATGTGTCCTACTTTCTTCTCTCTCCTGATGTAGAGGAGTATTTCCTTGATTTCCTAAAGTTCCATCTCTGTTCTTATGATAGCCTTGATCTTCCTGGGAGTTTGTTTCCAGTTCCTCCTTACTGCTCTGGTCTTCCGGACCTTCCAATCGCTCATAAAATTCCTGGGCCTTTTCCATGGAGTCTATTTTAATTTTCCTTTCGTTCCAAAAAACTAACATCCCCTCTGGGATTAGCCATTTAAATACGATTCTTTTCTGATTTAGGTAAGCTGCTAAGAACTTGTAGTCTTGTCTTTGTTCTCTTACTCTTCTTGGTATTTGTTTGAGAATCAAGACTTCTTTACCTTTATACGTGATTGTTTCATCTCTTGACATCCTATATATGATATCCCGGACACTCCTTCTCGCAAATCGTATATGGACTTCTCTTGGGCATTTGTGGCGTCTCGCATAATTAGTGCTAATCCTGTAAACTTCATCAAACTCCCTTAAGATGTCATCTTTATCCTTTTCCAATAGTCCAGCCAGTATTCCCGCCATTAGTTGTTCCAGGTCTTCTTTGGATTCCACTACATTTTCGAATCTCAAGTATGTAGCAGCCTTGTCCATCTCTAGGTAGACCAGTGAGTCCTCCATTTCTTCACTCACATTCTTTAATTCTTCATCTACCCTTTCTAATTTCCTTTCGGTTCGTTCAGTCCTTTTCTCTACCTCTTTTATTGTTGCTTCATTTTTCTCCAGGGCCTGCTGTAATAATCCAATTTTCTCCTCTACTTTGGAGATATCGGCTTTCATTTCTGCTTTTAATTTCCCCATCTCCTCTTTTAGTTCATTGATATCTGCTCTCGTCTCGTTATGGTTTTTCATCATTGTTTCTTGCAGCTTCGTCAACGATTCCTGTAAAGTCAGCAAAATTGATTGGATGTTGGCATTCGAGATGTTAGCTTGTTTCTCCACTGGTAATGTTTCTTCTATGGTTTTTTGTGCCATGGGCGAAGCTGTTGCCGACATAGTTGTTAACATCGGGGTGACCTTTCTTCCAGTTTTCAGAGCTGTAGTAGTTGTGGAAGTCATTTCTTTTAAGATTTGTTTCTGTTGTACTATATTAATTATATTATCCCAAATTAACATTCAGTGATAGAAACCCTGTATTAGGATTGACCAGTATCTAATTACTTTATCTATTTGCTAGATAGCTGTGCTCTTAACTGGTTACTGGAGTATAAGTACTTATATATAAAAATATTATCACTGTATTACTTTAAATCCAAATTCTAAATCACATATATAATTTTGTAAGGTCTATGCTCAGCCTCTATACATAACTTCATGTAATAAAAATATATATGTATATAAATATTATATCCAAATCCAACTATATTTATATATTATAAATGTGTGTATTTATCTAACCTTATTTTAAATATTCTTAAACACAAACAGGATTACATTCGTTCCCAAGTGGATTAATTGTGATCACACAATAAATTATAATATTAATACATAAAACCCTATACTTATTAATTAAATAATACTTAATGTTCTTACTATTTTTCCTCTATATCTAATCAAAGTATAACTATCACTATTATTAATAAGTCAATTAAATCAATTAATTCAATTATTTAACAATCAGTTACAACAATCAATTTTCCTTTCCCCAGTATGCATATTTATAATCATAAAGAGAGAGTAAAGAAGGAGAGATAGTTCATCATAGCGCCAGATGATGAGGGAAAAAGAAGAAGAAAAAATTGAGCAAATGTATACAGAAAAAAGGGAGTAAAAAAAGGGGAAAAGGGAATTTTGAAGTAAGTTTTTAGCTTTCCGTCTCTAAGTTTGAGAGCTTTCACTCCAAACACATTGGAAGTGGGGAGGTAAAAAATGCTGAGTAGTGACTGCAATTACACGGTATCTCCACACATTCGGAAGCTTCCACTTTTACTTTTTGTCTTAGTGTTCCTAAGTTCAATTTTCCTGATTTTCTTCAGATGGAACCACCTCCTCAATTAGATCAGTTTGCTCCCTAAAGGGCTGTTAAGTGGTGTATATCAGTTATATTGTTACGATGGCTTCAGGGTTTCTAAATATTGCCTGTGGCACCACACTGTCTCTGTTCCATCAGCTCCGATCTTCTTCCTGTCTCCGCTTTAATAAAGTCTTTCAGAATAAAAATCAAATGAGATAGTCCAAATCCTCCACAAACTTCCAGGCACCTTCCAGCTGCTAGTCTCCCAACCTCGTAAACTTCCCTTTTTACTCGTTATTGTCCTTTCTCTTCTGTCTGCCAAGCCCTTTCACTTTCACTTGCCTCGCATCCGCTTTTTGGCCGCTTTCTTTTAGGGCTCCGGACAGACACTTGTGACAGCCTTATAAAAGTCTATGGCATTCCAATTCTCCTCTCCGCCGCTAATTTTCTCTGCCACACTCTTCCCCAATGATCTCACAAACTGTCACTCACTTGTTTCTTTACATCGGTGGCAGTCCAGACTTCGGAGCTGCCATTGATAGGAGGCTGTTTCTTGCTCGTTGGGCTCTGGAGGGCTCCTCTTTGCTGCAGGGGGGTTGCCTTCCCCACACTGCAACCCGAGTCTCCCCTACGCCGGCACGAATCTCTCCGGGACTCGTGCACTCTCAAAGGATCGCGCCAACCGCAAAAAGAGATTAACTGAAACCACAGACGGGCTTCTGCACCTCTGTTCGTCCTTGCCTTGCCACCGGAAGTTCCCCTAAACCATTTCTGATAGAAAACCAACAACCTCAGAGAGCATCATACACCCCACAGTTGTCATGATCCTTCTCTTCTTCCTCCTCTTCCTCTTCCTCCTTATTCTCCTCGTACTCCTCATCCTCTTCCTTCTTCACCTCCTCCTCCTCATCGTCCTTCTCATCATCGTCCTCTTCCTTTCTCTTCCTCCTTCTCATCGTTCTTTTCCTCCTCTTCTTCCTCCCCCTCTCCTCCCGCTCCTGCTCCTTCTCATCCTCTTCCTTGTTCTCTTCTTCCTCCTCCTCCTGCTCCTCCCCCTCCTTCTCTTCTTCCTCCTCCTCTTCCTCCTTCTCCTACTCCTACTCCTCATCCTCTTCCTTCTCCTCGTCATCCTTCTCGTCCTCGTTGTCTTCCTCCTCCCTCCTCCTCGTTCTCCTTCTCCTCGTCATCCTTCTCCTCTTCCTCCTCCGCCTCCTTTTCCTTCTCTTCCTTCTTCTCTTCCTCCTCTTCCTTCTTCTCTTCCTCCTTCTCCTTATTCTCCTTCTCTTCCTCCTCCTCTTCCTTCTCCTCTTCCTTCTCTTCCTCCTCCTCCTTCTCATTCTCCTTCTCCTCTTCCGCTCCTTCTCCTCCCCCTCTTCCTGTTCCTCCTCCTCCCCCTTCTAACACTGATGCCTTTCCCTAGCTGGGCCACGAAACGTCTGCCAGGAAACCAACCAAGCTCAAGAGAGCTGCAAGGAGAGCCCTCCTAGACAGCCCTGAGCTACCAAGATTTCCTCCTCCTCTTCCTCCTCCTCTTCCCATTCCCACCTTCCCTTAAACTTCCCCCGTTAAACTTGGAACGGCCGCTAAACGAAAGAGTTGCAAGCCGAGGATGGGCAGAGGTGGCAAGAGCCAGGTGGAGCTCCTGGCCTTGCAGTGCCCGAGGCCCCCTTGGGAGTCCACTGAGAGGGGGTGGGGGTGGAAGGGCTGCCCCCCAGGCCTCCCCCGCCTGCCCGTCTTTCAGAGTCCTCCTCTTCCTCGCGGCCCCTGCAGGAAAAGCTTGGTGAACCAGCTGATCCAGTCCTACCAGCGCATACCGGGCAACGCCGTGCTGCGGACCTTCCGGGTGACTTACAAGCGCCACGTGGTGACCATGGACGACCTGCAGACCCTCTTTGGCTCCAACTGGCTGAGCGACCAGGTAGGAGGAGGGCGCCCGTGGGGAGCAAGGCCAGGGGGTGGGAGGGACCACGCAGCTCACCTGCACGGCCTGCCTGCCCAACACCTGGCCCCGATTTGAAACATTGGCTGAGCCCACCGGGCCTTCCTGGCTGGGGCTCCTCCTGCCAGGCAGAAGGGACGTGGAAGGTCTGCAAGGAAACATGCAAGGCCAGAGAGGCCCAGGGACCCCCGCAGTCATTGTCCTCCTCCTCCCCCTCTTCCCCTTCCCTTTCCTCCTCTTCTTCCTCCTCCTCCCCTTCCCTCCTCCCCTGTCCCCTCCCTTATTCCTCTTCTTCCTCCTCTTCCTCCTCCCACTCCTCTTCCTGCTCCTCCCCTTCCCTCCTTTTTATTCCTCTTCCCTTCCTCTTCCTCCTCTTCTTCCTCCTCCACCCCTTCTTTCCTTTTCTTCCCCCTCCCTCCTCCTCTTTCTCTTCCTCCTCCCTTTCCCTCCTCTGTCCTCTTGCTCCTCCTCCTCCTCCCCTTCCCTCTTCCTCCTCCTCCCCTTCTTTTCTTCTCCTCTCCCTCCCCACAACCCCTCTTCCTTTTAGCACTTGTGACATCCCCTACCTGTGTCCTCAGGTTTGCCGGAGTGGTGCAAATGATTCCTGTAGTCTACCATTTTTTCCCCCTCTGGAAATCCATTCTTCCTCCCACCCCATTCCAAGGCTGCAACTGGCCAGCTGTCAGCAAGGAGTATTAAATCCTTCCATTCCCCTCCATCCAGTCAGAACTAAAGATAGCTTTTTTTTTTGTTTTCCAAAGTTTTTTTTATTTTTATTTTTTACACATCTCTTCACGTGAGAAGCGTGGGTCCAGATTACAATATTGATACATAGTCATAGTTACACTTTCAACTTTCTTAATTAATACTGCTTCAAATTATTATACATTTTAGAAGAAATGTGTGGAATGAAAATAGAACATAGACCAGAGTTCTTTCTGCTAGGGATCAATACAAGGAAATATGATAAGGAAAATATATATCTAATAATCCATGTAAGAACTGCAACAAGATTGGCGTATGCACAAAATTGGAAAAATAGAGATATCCCAAATGAATTTGAAATATTGAGGGAAATCATGAGAAGCACAGAAATGGATAAACTAACAAAGGAGCTAAAAAATAAGGATTCGGATTATTATAAAACATGGGACAAATTTTATGGTTGGCTAGAGATGAGGAAGATTCGTGCAAATAAGGAATGATTATATGTATATTTAATGTATATGGAATGAAATTATGTAATATTATTGGATTTAGCAAAGTAATGACAAAGATTGATGTTAGGAAGACTGTACCAGGTTCAACCTTTTTATTGTAATTTCTGTTTGTGTTTGTTTAATAAGGGAAAATAAAAAAAAATATTATCCATTCGACTAATCTTTAGATAAATTTCCCTTTCATATTTCAGTTCATTAATTCAGTATCAAAATCATTTCATCCTCACGTATATTTTCAATTCTTTATCCCCTATTATTTCCATTTTCAGCTTACCACCTATTTTATGTTACCTTATGTACTGTTATCTATAACTTTCTCAAGACCAATATATAATTAGACAATCAATGAAAGAAAAAATGAGTAAAAGTAAAGTAAGATTAATACATTTAGGATCCACATGGTATATCCCCCCCCCATCTACGATATATCTTATATATATTCCAGAGATATTCATATAATCATTTCATTTTTTTCCCTTTGTTTCCACTTAGCCAAAAATACAGTATAATACGTTCATTATAAACATTTTACATTCCCACATAATCCCTTCTAGTTCATTATGTTTTCTATTTTCTCATACTCTTTATATTGCATTTGCTATTATATGTATAAAGGAAAAAAATAAAAATAAAAACAGAGTTAATTTCCCCTTTTACTTCCCTTTAACCAATTTCAACCTATAGCATTTATATAACCCTAATTCACATTTTTTGAACATAATATCGGATTTTCGCCTAAGTCATCATATTCTCTGTTTTCCTAATATCATGTAGATATAAAAGAGGCTTCTTAAAGGAGAAGCAAAATGTCTTCAAAAGAAAAAAGAAAAACAGAAAACCCAGTTGCCTTCTGAAAAAAGCACCTTTGGGACACCAAGCTTAGAGATCCCCAAGGACCCCACAGTCCTCCTTCTCCTCTTCTCCACAAACCCCTCCCCCTTCTAGCATTGATGACGTTCCCTAGTTGGGTCATGAAACATGTGCAAGGAAACCTAGGCACAGAAACCGCCAAGGACTCCACAGGTCAACCCTGAGCTACGGAGATACTCTCCTGTTTTATCATGTGTCTCTCTGGGCTCTGGTTACTGGTTGTTAGAGGGAGAAAATTACAGTCATTTAGCAACGATTTTGGTCTTCCCCACCTAAGGCTTCCTTCCCTCCAGAGGCGCGTGTTGTTTTTTTCTCGTTTTAACCCATTTCATCATTTCCCCCTTTGAGCAGGTGATGAATATGTATGGGGACCTCGTGATGGACACGGTGCCAGAAAAGGTGAGCTGCGTTTTCCAGCCCTTTTTGGCTGGCAAAAATTTAAGTTCAGATTATGACTTTTGTAAAAATGCTCTTGTCAAATTTCCAAGTCATAGGTCCCCAAAAATTCTACCGTTTCCCCTGAAAATACGACCTACCCTGAAAGTAAGACCTAGCTTGAGTGTTTTTTACACGTGCGCCCAATATAAGCCCTACCCCCCAAAATAAGCTCTAATGAAGATTCCCACCTGCTCGAATGGATACCCAGACAACACGATGCTTATGAAGCACTGTGAAATGTAGTCCGTTTCCCGAAAATACGACCTACCCTGAAAGTAAATCCTAGCTTGATTTTTTTACTCATGCACTCAATATAAGCCCTACCCCCCCAAAATAAGCCCTAATTAAGATTCCCACCCACTCAAATGGATACCCAGACAACACGATGCTTATGAAGCACTGAGAAATGTAGCCTGTTTCCCCAAAAATAAGCCCTAATTAAGACCCCTCCCACTCCAGAGTGGATGGGTAAAAATTAAGATACCCAGACAACACGATGCTTATAAAGCACTGAGAAATGATTGTAGGATAGATTTGAGATGATAATATGAACTGTCACAAAACAATTTAGGCCTAGCTTGATTTTTTACACGTGCGCCCTGATATAAGCCCTACCCGCAAAATACGCCCTAATGAAGATTCCCACCCATTTGAATGGATACCCAGACAACATGATGCTTATAAAGCCCTGAGAAATGTCGCCTCTTTCCCTGAAAATACGACCTACCCTGAAAGTAAATCCTAGCTTGATTTTTTTACATGTGTGCCCAATATAAGCCCTACCCCCCCCAAATGATCTCTAATTAAGATCCTTCCCACTCCAGAGTGGATGGGTAAAAATTAAGTTAGGGTGGGGATGGGGGTGGTGGAGCTGCCGTACTACTAACCTTTGGACAGGTGTAGCCAGGCCTGGCACACCCCCAGCACCTGAAGGCCTCTGGAGCTGATGACAAAGCTCTGGATCAATCCAGAGATCTGTTACCGGTTGCAGAGGCCTTCAGGAAAGTCTTGCTGGCCGCAGAAGAAGAAGTTCCTGAAGGCCTCTGACTGCAAAAAGGAGGCCAGGGGTGACGCACACAAGTGAGGTTAGTCTCCCGAAAATAAGACCTGGTGTCTTATTTTTGGTGGCAAAAAAATTTATAAGACGGGGTCTTGTTTTGGGGGAAAAATAAGTAAGTAAAATAAGTACAATAAGGCAGCCATATCGCAACAAAGTCATTTTATTAGGAACATATCAAATTGGCAAAAATTGGTGTCATTCTGGCTCTGACCAAACCCAGGAATTACACCCAGTTAAAAAAAGCAAAAGTTTGAAACTTTCTGCTCAGGGTCACCACGATCTACAATCAATTCTCAGTCCATCTGTCCAAACTCCACCTTCCTCCAGCTGCAGGCACCTTCTCTCTTCCCACCTAGCCATAACATCCTCCCCTTATCTCTACTAGCCCTCCCCCATCCCCCTTCCGCTGCAGGAATGGGGCGAGCCTGAAGCATCGTTCACCCCCTCCCCCCTTTACAGAACACTTAAAGGAAGCTTAGAAAAGAAGAAGGAAGGACCACGATGAAACATGGCTACACATAGCTTCAGGGTTGACAAGCTGGGAGTTCAAAAGCATTCCCCATGCAGGATGCCCCAGGCTGAGCCTGGGACAGATGCTTTGCCCCAAAAGTATTTTGAGCTTTTGAATCATGAGAAGCTTTGCTGGGGAAGACCCACAACTGATACAAAATGTAAAATGTATACATTCTATAAAATTTATATTTTATTACGGTTGACTAACATAGGTAGGTAGTGGTAGGTGGATGATAGGTAGGTAGATGATAGGTAGATAGATAGGTGACAGATGGTAGGTAGATGATAGGTAGATGATACGTAGATAGGTAGATAAACAGGTGATGATAGGTAGATGATAGGTAGATAGGTAGATATGTAGATAGATGACAGGTAGGTAGATAAATAGGTGATAGATATAGGTAGATAGATGATTGGTAGGTAGATGATAGATAGACAGATTGATGGATAGAGATAGATAGATCGATAGATAGATAGATAGATATGGATGGTAGGTAGGTAGATGATGGGTAGGTAAATAGGTGATATAGGTAGATGATTGGTAGGTAGATGATACATGGAGAGATGGTAGGTAGGTAGGTAGATGACAGGTAGGTAGGTAGGTGATATAGCTTGATAGATGATTGGTAGGTAGATGATAGATAGAGATAGATGGTAGGTAGGTAGATGACAGGTAGGTAGATAGGTAGCTGATAGATATAGCTAGGTGGATGATTGGTAGGTAGATGAGAGAGAGATGGATAGATGGTAGGTAGGTAGATGATAGGTAGGTAGATAGGTGATAGATATAGCTGGATAGATGATTGGTAGGTAGATGATAGAGAGGTAGAGATGGTAGGTAGGTAGGTACATGACAGGTAGGTAGATAGGTAGGTGATAGATATAGCTAGATAGATGATTGGTAGGTAGATGATAGAAAGATTGATAGATTGATAGATAGGGATGGATGGTAGTGGTAGGTAGATGATAGGTAGGTAGGTGATATAGGTAGATGATTGGTAGGTAGATGATACAGAGAGAGATGATAGATAGATAGATAGATAGATAGATAGATAGATAGATAGATAGTAGGTACGTAGATGATAGATAGGTAGATAAATAGATAGGTGATAGCTAGAGATAGATAGATAGACACCCACACAGATGATAGATAGATAGATAGATAGATAGATAGATAGATAGATAGATAGATAGATAGAGCCTGTGTGATATGCCATACGCTAAATATATGAATACACCCCCAGGTAAAAGGGTGCCTAAGGTTTGTGTCCTTTATGACTTGTGGCCTTGGACTCCCAGAATTCCTCAGCGCAGCTGGCGGAGGAATTCTGGGAGTCGAAGTCCACAAGTCACAAAGGGGTCGTTGTTCCTTAGATCACAGCAGGACTTGGGGCGTCAGGGAAATTGGAGGGGGCCTCTGCCTTTTCTGCCCCCCACCCATCTTCTCCCTTTCTCTTTTTTCGTTTCCCCACTCCTTCAGGTTCACTTTTTCAACAGTTTTTTCTACGATAAGCTACGAACCAAGGGGTACGAAGGCGTGAAACGTTGGACCAAAAATGTAAGTTGTTGGGTGGGTGGGTGGGTGTTTGCCAGCCGAGGGGGACGGGGGGCGGATGGGAAAAGGGATGACAGGTAGCCCTCGACGTAAGTGTTAAGCCTGAATTCCCCAACGAGTGTTAAGGAAAACAAACTAAACAGAATGTGTAGCGTGAGTCAGATAGGCAGACAGGTAAATGTGTGAGATAAGTTTGTATTTTAGTTAACACGCAGTAAAAAAACAGATACGCTTGTGCTATCAAAAATATAGTTTATTCCATTAGGAATTATAGCATAGTCAAAATAAATGGTCCATTAGTCATGTATCATTTCAGTCAGTCCAGTCGGGGATACTCAATTTGCAAAGTCCGTGTTGAATAGCCAATGTCAGTTCACTTACAATAAATCAGTCCGTATTATCTCTTCTCTCCGTTGAGAAATCAACACTCCTTTCTCTCCTCCATTCCAGTAAGGAAAACGCAGTCATCAATCCATCCAGTAATTAGGGATCATTAAGCCAGAGAGAGAGAGCTGCAATTGACTTGCTTTTTTATGGTGCTTTTACAACCACACCCTTAATTACATTCTTGTAGTTAAAGTTACACACACTTTAACCAACAAACCATGATAACTTATTTATTATTTTTACCCAAACCAGTTAGGGTAAACAATGTTATCCCTAACAGTAATGACCACAACTGTCGCGAAGTGAGACCTTGGTTCAGGAGATTTGATGCCCCTTTTTGCACGTTGTTCTCCCCCACTGTTGGTTAAGTGAATCACTGCAGCAGTGGTTCCAATTAGCGGCGTGGTCCAATTCACGGCGTAGTCTTTTAGCGAATCTGGCTTTCCTTCCCCCACCCCCATCGAGTCCCGGGTAGACATGATATTTTTCTGATTAAAATCGGAATTCCGATTTTTTTGGGAATCGCCCGGGCGGTGCGAGCGGCGGGCGGGCGGGACGAGCGGCGGGCGGGCGGGACGAGCGGCGGGCGGGCGGGACGAGCAGCGGGCGGTGCGAGCGGCGGGCGGGCGATTTCTTGGCGCGGTGGGGGTCTCTTTTGGCCGGCCCCGATTTTTTTTTTCAGAGGGGAATATCATGCCTGATCCCGGGACAACTCATCATAAAGATTGAGTCCATTGCACAAGCGTCCGAATTCGGATCGCGTGACCCCGGCGGCCGTAAGGGTGCAAACTGGTTAGAAGCACACTACCACCACCCATTTTCAGTGCCGTTGTGACTCCGATCAGTCACTCAAGGGACTGTTGCAAGTCGAGGACTACCTGTCCCAGGCTGGGCTCTTGGGGAAGGCATGGGACTTGGAGTCCAGCGGCTTCTGTTGGGACGTGGCCACCCGGAAACCTGTCGGTCGTCCCAAGGTGCATCGGGGTGTCAGATTAAAGTCAGATTAACAGAGTTGGAAGGGACCTTGGAGGTCATCTAGTCCAACCCCCCACCCTCAAGTATTGGAACACGGCTCTCCTGTCTCCCCTGCTCCTTTTGTTCATTAAAACCAGATTAAAGTCAGATTAGCAGAGTTGGAAGGGACCTTGTAGGTCACCTAGTCAACCCCCTCCCGCCCTCAAATATTGTAGCACTGTTCTCCTGTCTCCCCTGGTCCTTCTCTTCCCTAAACTAGCCATGCCCAGTTCCTGCAACTGTCCATCATATGTTTGAGCCTCCAGTCCCCTCCTCATCTTAGTTGCTCTTCTCTGCACTTTTTTCTAGAATCTCCACATCCCTTTTTTTATAGTGGAGTTGCCGTGGGCAGGAGAGGGGTTGGGGGAGAGCTGGTGCAGCAGCACGGCAAGCCATGGTCAGAGGCACACCCCACACACATGCCTTTCTCAAGGCTGTATCCCAGAGGGGTGATCTCTACAGCCTGGGAGGAAGGTGCTCCGGTTGGAGAATGTGATTTATGACACACCCTGGGCGGGGGGAGGGGAAACGGGGTCATAGTTGAGCCGTAAATTACATGAGGCAGAGTTCACTTCACTTGGGTCCATGCGGACCTGTTGCTCCTAATAAATAACTGCCTTTCTTTTTTGAGGCTCATGGTTTAATTAGGGCCTCTGTGTTGTAGTTGACCGGCAGCCGGTACAGCCAGCTGCGGAATCGGACAGTGGGGAAGAAAGGGGATCAGTCTTGAGAGGCCTCGGATGAGGGTCCTGCATCCAATGCAGAGATGGGGCCAAGACAATCTGGGAGTAGGGTGCTGCCTCCAGAGCCTTTGGAGTCTGGCAGCAGTGAGGAAGAGGACCCAGGGGAGCCTGTTCCTAGTGCACATGCACAGAGCTGCTAGAAGGTGAGAGCAGCTGAGACAAAAGGGTCGACTCGGGAGTAAGACAGGGAGGTGATTGCCCCTCCCATAAGGGATAAAAGTCAGGCCAAATTGACAAACTCTTTGTAGGAAGCAAGGTCGTTCGATAGATTCCTGAGTCCTTGAAGCTCTATGTATTCTGGTCGGGTTTTTTTCTGGCACTGTTTTAATTAATTTGGAGACTTCTGTTTTTTGGCAATTGCAATTGCACAGCATTGAAAGGTGGGTGCTTATCTCAGGGAACCGTTTTGGCTGGGAATGAATGTAATTCCCAGCGTTGCAATAAAATAGGTTTTGCTTTGAAAACAAATTGGTGAATCATGACGATTGACAAAGCCTGGGTCAGAACAGATCCCAGGAAAGGGGGCAGGAGAGGTGAAATGTCCAGAGGAACCTTGACAGCAAAGTCAGCTCTGCCTCATGTAATTTACCAACACAGGGGACCCCTCTCCCAGAAACACAGCCAGGTAGGGCGAAGGTGGAGGCTCCCACTGAGCTCCTCTGGTTACTCCCCCCTCCCCCTCCCCCAGGTGGACATTTTTAACAAAGAGATCCTGTTGATCCCCATCCACCTGGAGGTTCACTGGTCGCTGATCTGCGTGGAGGTGAAGCAGAAGAAGATCACATACCTGGATTCCCAACGCACCCTCAACCGACGGTGTCCCAAGGTAAGGCAGACCCCAGGGTGGGCGGGCAGAGTGGATAAAAATCGATGGTTTCTTTTTAAAAAATAAAAAATTTTAACAATCGGATTTAAAAAAAAAATTTAATCGGATTTTTAAAAAAAAAATTAATCGGATTTTTAAAAAAAAATTAATCGGATTTTTTTTAAAAAAATCGGATTTTTTGGGTTTTTATTGAATTGATTTTAATAAAATGCTTTTGAAGTAAATATCTAAGGAATAAAATAGAATTAGAATAGAACTAGAATTCAATAGAATTAGAATACAAGAGAATTAAAATACAAGAGAATAGAATTAGTATAGAATTAGTATAGAGTAAAATTAGAATACAATAGAATTAGAATAGAATTAGTATAGTATAGAATAGAATTAGAATAAAATAGAATTAGAATAGAATAGGAATAGAATAGAATTAGAATAGAAAAAACAGCGAGTGGATTTCCTTGTTTTTTGTTCTTTTGGTTTCTCTGAACCATTTTGCTTCTCGGAATCAGAATAACCTTTTCTCTCGTCTTTGATATTCTTATTCCGTTTGGCCATTGATTAAAGAGTCCAGTGTGTAGAAGACAGGCCATTCATTTGTAAATAGATTTAACTGGTTTAAAAAAAATGGTGGGGTGGGCTTGTTTTGCAAGGAGCCAACCACGTAGCAATGTATCTCCCATCCGTTTTCAACCAGGAGGGGACGATACGTCTCTACAGGCAGCCCTCGGCTTAACAAGACTTCATTTAGTTGACCGTTCAAGGTTTGCAATGGCACTGATAAAAAGAGGGACCGAACGACCGTTTTGCCACCCTTCACGACCGTTGCGACGTCCCCAGGAGCCAAACTTGGATGCTTGGGGCCACCGATGGGTATTTTTAGGACAGCTGCCGTGCCCCATGGGTTACATGCTTCCCCTCTTGCGACCGTCTTCATGGGCAGCGTCCAAGGGGAAAGCTGGATCCCCCTCAACAGCCAAGGACTAGTTGTAGATGTTCTGGGTTTTCTTTCTTTCTCCTTTCTTTCTTTCTTTCTTTCTTTCTTTCTTTCTTTCTTTCTTTCTTTCTTTCTTTCTTTCTTTCTTTCTTTCTTTTTCTTTCTTTCTTTCTTTCTTTCTTTCCTTTTCTTCCTTCCTTCCTTCCTTCCTTCCTTCCTTCCTTCCTTCCTTCTTTCTTTTCTTTCTTTCTTTCCTTCTTTCTTTCCTTCCTTCCTTCCTTCCCTCTTTCTTTCCTTTCTCTCTTTCTTTCTTTCCTTCCTTCCTTCTTTCCTTTCTTTTCCTTTAAGGCCCCTTTTAAAATATATCGATCGTTTTATGGATCAGATTTTTTTTGTGTGATGGGGGAAGGAATTTTAACTTGAATAAAGTAATAATAACAATAATAATAATAATAATGCAAAGAATAAGCTTTAGGACGGCAATGGGGCTTCTGTTTGATGTGCCTTCCCCTTCCTCTTCCTCCACCCCCCAGCACATCTGCAGGTACCTGCAAGCTGAAGCTGATAAGAAGAACCGCCCGGACTTCCGAGAGGGATGGAGAGGGGTTTTCCAGATGGTGAGTGTCTCTTCCCAGGCATTGGGGGTAAGGGGGGCAAGGGGGGGATCCAGTGACCCAGCTCCTTCGGGGTCCTCTCCCTGAGGGTCTTGGGGCCTCCCAAATTTAACCCAGAGGAGGATTCCCCCGGCACCCACCCAGGAGGCTCTTCAGCTGCAGCCTGTGGTGTCTCGCCTGCACTCCCCTCCTTGCGCCTCTTGGGAGGGCAGAACCCGCCCACAGCCTCTACACCAGGGGTGGGCAAACTTTTTGGCTCGGGGGCCGCATTGACTTTTAAAATTTGACAGACGGGCCGGGTCAGCACAAGATTTTTTGGGAATCGCCCCCCCACCCTTTCCCCCCTCTTCTCCTCCTTCCCCTCCCCTCGGAGGCCCCTGAGTCAGGAGTTGCTACCGCCGGCGCGGCTCCGCGCAGCTCCAGTCCCGCGTTGCCTCGGGAAGGGAAAGGCAAAAAGAGCCGCGGCGGTGCTTTGCAACGGCAGCAGCGGCACCGGAGGCTCAGGCTCAGCGGCTCCTGGTTTTGCCTTTTCCTTCCCAAGGCAACGCGGGACTGGAGCCACGCGAGCTGCGCGGCGGTAGCAACTCCTGACAGCCCCAACCGGACACCTGAGCGGAGCCGGGCGGAACTGCCTGTTGCTGCTGCTGGAGCACCGCTGGGTCGCCTCCTCCAAGCAGCCCGCCCGCCCACGGGCTTCCTCCGCCGCGCGGCTCGGGGCCAGGCGCAGCGCCCGCGAGTTAAAAGGAAGCCGCAAGTTGCTGGGAAGTTGCTCGGGTGCTGGGAGCAGGCTTTTAAAGTGCCGCCCGAGCAGGACCGCCGAGCCGAGAAACAGGGCACCAAGGCAGGGCAAGGCTCCACCAGCAGCGGCCTAGCTTTAGGTGGCTCCAAGCAGCCCGCTCCAAGCAGCCCGCCCTCCCACCGGGCGGAACCCTTCCCGCTCCTCGGCCGGAAGACGCTCCCGCCTGCAAACTTTGCCTTTGCAAAGTTTAAGCCTGAAGCCCGGGAAAAAAGGGGATCGGCGGGGACTCACCTTCGGAGAGGTCGCACTCGAAGGTGATTTCGAACTCCCAGCCGAGACCTTTGCAAAGTTCTTCTTTTCTTTCCTACCCGAGGCGCTCCACACTGTTTTGCAGCTTTGGGGGCCACGCGGCGCAGGGCAATACACCACGCCCAGCTATTTTTTTTTCAGGGGCGGGCGGATTGGACAGACCAACGGGCCGGATGTGGCCCGCGGGCCGTAGTTTGCCCACCCCTGCTCTACACAGTAGATCTCGGGCCTCGTGCAATGTGGGTGGCGTGTCAGGCACCCAAGGACTAGAACTCCCTGTCTCCTGGTGAGTGGCCCAAAGTCACCCAGCCGGCTTTCGTGCCTAAGGCGGGACTAGAACTCCCCATCTCCTGGTGATTGGCCCAAAGTCACCCAGCCGGATTTCGTGCCTAAGGCGGGACTAGAACTCCCCATCTCCTGGTGATTGGCCCAAAGTCACCCAGCCAGCTTTCGTGCCTAAGGCGGGACTAGAATTCCCATTCTCTTGGTGATTGGCCCAAAGTCACCCAGCTGGCTTTCATGCCTAAGGCGGGACTAGAATTCCCAGTCTCCTGGTGATTGGGCCAAAGTCACCCAGCCGGCTTTCGTGCCTAAGATGGAGCTAGAACTCCCATGCGCTGGGATTTTAGGCTAGCGCCTTAACCTCCAAGAGCAAACCGGCTCTCCTTTTAGTTAAGGTGGATGTGTAAATTCAGCCCTAAAAAAAAAATCTACCTGGATCACTTTGAGTTATAAAATGAGAGAAGATGCCGGCTGTCCCTCTTGTCGCCGGGCGGAATTGACCGCTCAGGGAGCCGGAGGCAGGAATTGGCTTGAGGGAGGCCGGGCAGGAAGGTGTAAGGCACGCAGGTGGGAGCCCAGGTGAGGGAGGGGAGGGTCAAAGAGTGGGTGCCAGGGGTGGAAACCTGGGGGGAGAATGGGGACCCCCTGCTCTCTTCCCCACCTGATCTGACCCCTTTCATTTTTCTCACCCTCCCCCTTCCAGAACATTGCCCGACAAAACAACGACAGTGATTGTGGCGCCTTTGTCCTACAGGTGAGGTGGCGGATCAGAAGGGGCCCTGGGTCTTGGGGTGAGGGGGCAGGTTTGGGGGTGTGGAGAGAAATCTTTGGGGGGCACCTTTCCCACCTGTTCAAAAGCTTATTCTGGAACGGGCAGCTCATAAAACCCTTTGTGCTTAGAATAACATTTGCTCCTGGAAAGGGTGCTTCAGGCCATCTGGAAGAGGAGGAGGGGTAAGAGGAGGAGGAGGAGGAGAGGAGAAGAGAAGAAAGAGGAGGAGAGGAGAAGAAGAGGAGGAGAAGGAGAGGAGAGGAGAAGAAAAGAGGAGAGGAGAAGAGGAGGAGGGGGAAGAGGAGGAAGGGGGTAAAGAAGAGGAGGGGAGGGAGAAGAGAAGAGAGAGGAGAAGAGGGGAGGAGGGGAGGGGAGGAAGAAGAGGGGAGGGGAAGGGAGAAAAGGACTGGGGGGGTCCTTGATGCTCTCTGAACTTGGTTGTTTCCTTGCAGGCGTTTCATGGCCCATCTAGGGAACGCCATCAGGGCTAGGAGGAGGGGTTGCCTTTTTTTTAGCTGTGATGCTGTTGCCTAGTCAGGTCATGTGACGTCTGCTGAAATAACCCCCAAGCTCAGAGAGCACCAAGGACCCACAGCCTTCCTCCTCTTCCTCCTCCTCCTCCCCATAATCCCCACCCCTTCTAAAGTTGATGACATTCCCTAGCTGGGTCGTGAAACGTCTGTCCCAAAAGCCCACCCAGCATCCCGAGCTACCCCCAAAAAAGTCTCCCTCATTGATCTCGATGGGCTCCGACCGAAAAGGCCCTCCTCAATCAATCTTTTTCTCTCTCTCTCTCTCTCCTTTTTGTCTTTTTCCTTCTTTCTTGTCTCCCCCAGTATTCCAAATTCCTGGCCCTGGGCCTGCCCTTCACCTTCACCCAGCAGGACATGCCGAAACTCCGCCGACAGATGTACAAGGAGCTGTGCCATTGCAAACTCATTGCGTAACAGCCCAGTGGCAACAAAGAAATGCCCCCCATGCCCCCCCCTCCCTCCCTCTCTCTTCACCCCCACCCCCACCCCCACCGCCACACCAGGGACGCTGCTGCAGAAACCGTCGTCCCGTCCTTGGAGCCCGGAGCAGCTGCAGGCCAGGAGCCCCTCTTAGTCTGGTGGGGGGCAGGGCCCTAACCTCCCCAAGGTTTCCAGCCAGAGACAAAGGGGGAGGGGCAGCTGTGTGAGGTTGGCATCCATTGGACTTATGTGGGGCAGGATGGGGGGGACGTGCCTCTGCCTCTTTCCCTCCTTCCTTTTTCTTTCCTTCCCTCCCTTCCCTCCTTCCTCTTCCTTTTTCTTTCTTTTCCTTCCTTCCTTCCCTTCCTTCTCTTCCCTTTGTCCTTCCTTCCTTTCCTTCCTTCTCTTCCCTCTTTCTTTCTTTCTTTCTTTCTTTCTTTCTTTCTTTCTTTCTTTCTTTCTTTCTTTCTTTCTTTCTCTTCTTTCTCTTCTTTCTCTTCTTTCTTTCTGTCTTTCTGTCTTTCTTTCTTCTCTTTCTTTCTTTCTTTCTTTTTCTTTCCTTTCTTTTTCTCATTCCTATGTTCTTGTTCCTATTTCAACCTGGGGCAGGGCAGCTTTTCTCTCCGTTTCGTTTGGGGCATGGGGGGGTTATAAGAGGTTTGGGGACGGCAGGGTGGTCTGTTGGCATTGGGGGGGTAAGTCCAACCCTCCCAGCAGATCCGGCGAAGCGTGGAGAGTCCCGAACTCCAGACCGGGGAGAGAGAGAAAAAAGGTGGGGGTGTATGGGAGACCCCCTGCCCCCCACTCCCCTCCTCCCATGCTATGCCCCCCATGGCTTCAGTTCATAATGTATTGATTTCCTCTCCCCCCTTCCGCCTCCCTTAAAAAAGGGAGGGTGTTGGAAAAAGAGGGAGGAGGGGAGGCTTTGGTGGGTATGGAGGGGGTGAGGTTTCTACACTGGGGAGGGGGGCAGTTGGAGATGAACTGAAAACAAGTGTTTTTTGTTTTGTTTTTCTATGAGACAATGGCTGCCATTGTAGGGAAATAAAAATGGTTCTTTGGAGAAGCACTCAAGCAAAGTGGACTGGTGGATGGGTTAGGGTGTCCCTGGCAGCCCCCACCCCCCACCCCCACCCCTCCTTTTGAGGTCTGAGACGCCCCGGGATGGCAAGTGGAAGAGATCAGCCAATCAGAATACAGCTGGCAAGGGGTGGGGACCTTGGAGGTCTTCTAGTCTGACCCCCCAGCTCAGGCGGGAGATCCCAGGGGTGGAGAAGGAAGGAAGGAAGGAAGGAAGGGGAGGGAGGGAAGCAAGCAAGGGAAGGGAGGAAGGAGGAAAGGAAGGGAAGGAGGAAGGGAGGGAGGAAGAAAGGAAGGGAAGAAGCAAGGGATGGAGGGAGGAAAGGAAGGGAGGGGAGGAGGGAGGAAGTAGGGGGAGGAAGGAAGGAAAGGAGGGAAGGAAGGAAGTAGGGAGGGAGGAAGAAAGGAAGAAGGGAAGGAGGAAGGGAGGGGAGGGAGGAAGGAAGAGGGAGGGAGGGAAGCAAGGAAGGGAAGGAGGGGAGAAAGGAAGGGAAGGGAGGAAAGGAGGGGAGGGGAGGAAGGAAGGGAAGAAGGGAGGGAGGAAAGGGGAGGAGGGAGGAAAGGAAGGGAGGGGAGAGAGGAAGGATAAAAGTTGAAAGGGACCTCGAAAGTCTTCTAGTCTGAGCCCCCCAGCTCAAGCAGGGAACCCTCTCCCATTTTCAGACAAGGGGCTGTCCAGTCTCTTCTGAAAAGCCTCCAGGGACGGAGCACCACCCACAACTTCCAGTGGCAAGGAGTTCCCCACCGGTGAATCGTCCTTCCCTGTCGGGAAGTTTTCTCCTCTAATCCCAGGTATAGACTAGACCTGCAAGGTTCCTTCCAACTTCATCTAATATATGTATATGTGTATCTCTCTCTCTCTCTCTCTCTCTGTGTGTGTGTGTTGGACTAGATGACCTACAAGGTCAGAGGCTCCAAAGGAAAGGTTTAATTTGCGGGGAAACACGGTGGACTGCGCCTGGAGGGGGAGGCTCCAGGGCTTCCTGGAGGGCAGCTTCCGTATCCCGGTGTTTCCCTCCCGGGAAACGTCGCGATCCGGGAATTTTGGGGGGGCAAGACACGCGGGCAGCCCTCCGGGTCGTGGGAATGCAACTTGCGGGCTCTGAAAATGGGGCGCGCCCCTGCCTGGCGCCTTTAACGGAGGGCATCTCTCTCCCCCCCTTCCTCCGCGCCCCGCCCCGCCCCGCCCGGTGCACAAAGCCCGGCCAGGAAGCCGCTACCGGCCCCGCCACGTGCTCCCGTGCCCCGAAGGCCCACCTCCTCCCCCTCCTGTCGGCCCTCATTGCCCGGCCGCGCCTTGCTCAAGCGCCCCGGGCGGCCGGCGCTCGGCCTCCTTTCCCCCCTTCCCCGTCGTGACGTCCCCGAGACCGTCTTCCCCAATCAGCGCCCGCTGGCGTCACGCGTGACGGCCGGGGCCAGCTCAGCCGAGGAGCCAAAAAGGCGTCGGAGCCAATGGCTGAGAAGCCGATCAGTTAGATAGCTGGACGTCGGGCCAATGAGAGGGGCGGAACGCGAGGACCAATGGCGGCCCGGCCAGTGGGCGGAGCCTCGCTGGCGGTTATAAGGAGGCGCGAGGCGGGCGGGGCCGGGACCTTTTCCACAGAATGTCTGCGAGTCAAGAGAGTCGGTGAGTGGCAGCCCCGCTTCTAGGCCGCGCCGCCCGATCGCCTACCTTCCTTCGCCCGAGTCCCGCGGACGGCCTTTCCTATCCATCCCCCACCCACCCACCCTTCCTTCTCAGCGCCTCGTCACGTCGCCGCTCCCGCAGGCCGTCTCCCCCCGGAGACATGGTCTCGCCCGCGCGGCCCATGCTGCGCGCGGTCTTTGGGCGAGACCATTTCTTTCTGGGGGATATATGTGTGTGTGTATATACGAAAAATATATATACAAAATTTTTGTATATATACATAAAAAAAAAACGCCCGCAGGAAAGGATCGCGGCCTTGGCGCAATCAAAAAAAAAAAGGCCGTGGAATGTTTATATATATAAAAACATTCTGCGGCCTTTTTATTGCGCCGCGGCCGCGATCCTTCCTGGGGGCTGTTTTTTGTTCGTTTTTCCCTCAACCCCTTCCCGGCCTCCCTTTCCCCGTTCTCGCCGTTCGCTTCTCCCCCTCACCGGGAGGGGCCATTTTAGCTCTCTCCCCTCACCTTTTTTTCCCCTTCGGACCCCCAACAAGGGTCGCCCTCCCCACCCCGGGAGGTGCTCTCCCCGCGGCGAGCGCGCGCGCGCGATCCCGCCCGCTCCATTGTCC
The DNA here is from genome assembly GCF_049901735.1 of Notechis scutatus. NCBI lineage: Eukaryota > Metazoa > Chordata > Lepidosauria > Squamata > Elapidae > Notechis > Notechis scutatus. The sequence continues at coordinate 121,389,656 of NC_142025.1, forward strand.
TGGCGCGCGCGGCGGCGCATCCGGGCAACTCGGGGCCGCGTGACGTCACCGCGGCGGGGGGCGGCCTTAAAGGGAAAGGCGGAAGCGCACGTGGGCGGGGAGGCGCCTGGCCGGCGGGGCCTCGCCAAAGCTTCCCCATATTTTGACACCCCCTTCTCCCTCCCTCCGCTCTTGCAGCTCCCGAGACAATGGCCCCGACGGTATGGACCCCGACGGCGTCATCGAGGTGAGCCCCCACTTCCCTTACCTGGAGACCCAAATGGGGAGAGGGGGCATCCCTTTGCCCAGGCCTGGGAATTTAGGCCCTTTGGGGAGTATCCCCCTCCCGTCCCCAAAGAAGGCTCCCTTATTTAGGATCTGGTGCAGGAGGAGAGGGGGCCTCCATGGTTTCACATACACACACACCATTGGGGGGTTGGTTCCTGTGTTTCTCTCTCTCCTTACCCCCTACTTCGAATTGGAGTAATATTTGGGGAGGGGGTCTATAGTTGCATCCAACTTTGGGGGGGTTGGCAGAAAGCCTGGACCAGGCCTTGGGATTGTAGTTCCACTGAAGGATTGTGGGGGAGGGGCTCCTGAAGAAGGGTGCCTTTCCCCCCCAAAGGAGGTGGTATAATAGGGGAGGAGGTTAGATTAACAGAGTTGGAAGGGACCTTGTAGGTCATCTAGTCCATACACACATCCATGGATTCACCCCACTTGTGAGTGGCAGGAAGCCTGGCCCAGGCCTTGGGATTCTAGTTCCACTGAAAGATTGCACCCTCCCCCTCCCAAAGAAGGGTGGCTTTCTCCCCCTCCACTTAGGAATGGTGTAGTAGGGGAGGGACTCCATGGATTCACCCCACTTGGGGGTGGCAGGGGGTCCTATGAAGCTTTATATACCTGGTTTTCTGCTTAAGAAGAGTTGGTGTGTGTGAGGGGGGGTGTCTACAGTTTCCCTTTGGGGAGAGGGGAGGGGTTCCTGGGGCGTGGAGGCTGATCCTGTGCCCCCTTCTCCCTATAGAGCAACTGGAATGAGATTGTCGACAGCTTTGACGATATGAACCTGTCGGAGTCCCTCCTGCGAGGAATCTACGCTTACGGTTTTGAGAAACCCTCTGCTATCCAACAGCGAGCCATTCTCCCTTGTATCAAGGGTGAGCCTAGACAAAGACCTCCAAGCAGAGCAGAAAAGAAAACCCATGGCAGCTTCTAGCCCTCTTGAGAAACCACAGAGGCTGCCTTAACAATACACATCCTCGCCCCAAAAAGAGAATGACACACTTGCTTTACCAATAAAGGAGAATAGTTGCAGCTCAGGCTTGGCGCTTCTCCAAGCTGGGCTTGACTTTCTGGCAGGCATTTCACGACCCAACTTAGGGAACAGCATCAGTGCTACTGAGTGTGGGGGTTTGCAGGTTTCCCCAAGCCAACCCGCACTGCCTTCTAGCACGAGTGAGGTTACCTAGTTTGGGTAACACAACATCTGTATGGAAATAATCTATAGGCTCACACAGCACCAGGGACTCCTAGCCATACTTGGGCCAGGAAGGGAAATGTGTAAAAATTTCACACAAGTTTCTGGGGATGGGGGGGCAGTTGAGTGAATCCTGGAGAATGTTGTAGTCTAAGGGGCTTTCAAAGTTGGCAAGTTTAAAGACTGGTGGACTTCAAACTCCCTGAATTCCTGAGCTAACCTGACTGGGGGAGGAATTCAGGGAGTTGAAGTCCACAAGTCTTAAAGCTGTCAAGTCGGAAGACACTCCCCCCATTGTAGTGAGTCCCATCCTTTCTTCTCTTGGATTTGCATCTGTCCTAAGGAGGGAAGAGAAGTTAACCCTGGAAGGGGAATAGTTGCTGCTCAGACTTGCAACGGAGGGGTTCAGTTCTTGGGGGGGTGGGGGAGGAGACTAGCTCTGCTTCTGAGTTTTGTCAAGTTGGCAAGCCAGTCCCCCAAAATGAGAACGCATCTGGGGCCTTCCTGCCCCCTTTCCCCTCCCCCCTGCTAATGGGCAAAGAGGCACCCCTCCCCATGGCTGCCCTCTTACATCTATCAGGGGGACAGGAGCCAGCCCCATTTCATCCCAGGGCAGCGTCCTTCCCAGTGGCTGATCACTGGTTCATGCTGGGGAGACACACCGAAGTGGGGCTTTTGGGCTTCTGCCTGGAGTGGGCCAGCTGTGGCTAACTCTGATTAACTCTGATCCTCTTCCCTTCTCCAGGATATGATGTGATCGCCCAAGCCCAGTCTGGCACTGGGAAGACAGCCACCTTTGCCATCTCCATCTTGCAGCAGGTTGAGCTGGACCTGAAAGCGACCCAGGCCTTGGTGCTGGCCCCAACTAGGGAGCTGGCTCAGCAGGTGGGTCTGTCTCTCTCTCTCTCCCCCCCCCCCCCCTCCCTCCCTGTTCGTCATTCCATTTATTTCTTTCCTCTTCCTCTCTTTCGTGCTTTCTTACTGTGTGTCTTTCCATTTATTTATTTCCTCTTCCTCCCTGTGTGTTTTTCTCTCCATTTCTTTCCTTCCTCTTTCTTTCTTTCTCCCTGTTCATCTTTTTCTTCCCTCCATTTCTGTTTCCTTTTTCTCCCTCTTTCTGTTCCTCTCTCTCTCTCTCTCCTCCCTTCCTCCCTTTCTTTTTGCCTGCCCAGCTTCCTTCCTTGAATGCAGGAAAGGTCCCCAGTTGTGTCAAAAGAGCCGTTGGGAGACCGAGGGGTGTGTGCTTGGAACGCTCCATCTGAATTGCACACCAGTTGGTGGCAACCCCCTCCACCACCCTCCCTGCTAACTGGGCAAAGAAGAGCCTCTGGCCGTGGCGCCTTCTTACATCTAGCAGGGAGACAGCAAGCTTGTTCCTCATTCATCCCAGCCCAGCGTCTCTCCCAGTGGCTGGTTCATGCTGGGGAAACAGGGAAGGCTTCCTCGAGGACGCCCAGCCTCCTCCTCTCCCCCAATCTCTTGACGGCATCCTCCTCCCAGATCCAGAAGGTGGTAATGGCTCTTGGCGACTACATGGGGGCCTCCTGCCACGCCTGCATAGGAGGGACGAACGTCAGGGCCGAAGTTCAGAAGCTGCAGATGGAAGCACCCCATATCATTGTGGGGACTCCCGGGCGGGTCTTCGACATGTTGAACAGAAGATACCTTTGTGAGTACACTCTCTTTTTTTAAACAAGTTTTATTCAGTTTTCCACATTTTAACATCTCTCTTTAGTGAAACAGGCATGATTACAGTTTTCACATAGACCTACAAACGTGACCCTAGTTACATATTCAATTTTTGTATCCAGTTTCTTAGCAATGCTTTTACACATATATGTATTTACTTATTCCTTTACCATTACATCTTACTCTTACTATAAATCAATATTTTTTATCCTAACATGTCAATCTTCTCTATGGTATATTTACATATTCCCTCATTCTTTTCCTAATTGCCATCTTATTTTCTTTTTATTTCTAAACCACGCATCCCAGGCCCTATAATAAATTGAACCTTCGTCCTTGTTTTTATTATCCTGTACCATCTGCCAGATAGTAATAGTTCAAAAAAAGGGGGGGTTGTTGAGGATGAGATGGATCTTTAAGGATGTTTTGAACTTTCTTAAGGCAGTGGGAGCTATAAAGCTCTTCAAAAGAGGGGAGAGGGCAACCCATGATCCTCTGGGCAATGACATCAACCCTCTGGAGTGCTTTCCTATCTGCCCCTGTGCAATTGGCAAACCAGACAGAGGTGCAGGATGTTAAAATACTCTCTGTGGTGCAGCGGTAGAAGGTCACCAGCAGTTTTCCATTCAGTTGCTGTTTCCTGAGAAGCCTCAGGTAGTATGATCTCTGCTGGGCCCTTTGACCAGGGCTGCAATGTGAGCCCCCAGGTCAGGTCCTCTTTTAGGGTAACACCCAGAAACTTAAACCTGGCCACTTGCTCCACTCTGTCTCCCTTGATAGTATTTTTAGTACTTTTAATTGTCACATTTGTATGTTTCATCTTAAATTCTACTTAAAAAACACTTCTAGCACAAAAGATTTGTAACCAACTGACATACTGTATGTATATAAAATGGAAGATGGTTTTATGTTTTGTTTGTATGTTTGTGTTAAAAAAATAAAAACTTTAAAAAAACACTTCTATAAATTGGTTCCCCCGAAATTTCAATATAAGTGCGCCACCTCTAAATTACATATTCATTCATTTTAAATCCCATTAAACATTTAGCATTATTACCTAAAACATTAAACTCAATAATCCCTTTACGACTGCATAGCATATATAAGTCAGATTCTACATGGTTTTTCCCCCTTTTTAATTTCATTGAATTTTTCAAAAAGGACATATTAATCTACTCATTAAGAGTGCACTCTTAATGGGGGCACAGGAGAGACCTGGGGGGTCTTCCCCCATTTCGCCCTACACACACAGAAGGCTCCGAGACACGACACAAGAGCCTTGCTTTGGGCCGCTCGTTTCCCAAGGCTCTTCATGGGTGTGGATATGGGTGGGTGTGTCTCACCTGCCATCTTGCCCTCCATGAACATGACTGGGCAGGGCTGGGTGGGAGGGGAACCAAATTTGAAGTGACCCTCCTGAAAAACATCTTATTTGAATTTGATTTTGCACGTGTTTTGGGGGGAGGCGGTGTGGACAGCAATGGGATGCAGCTAAGGGAGGGAAAAGGTAGGCTTGGGTGGGTGGGGAATTTTCAGTTCTGGCTGTGCGCACCTGTGTGGGTGGTCCTTGAATAGAATAGAATAGATATTGGAATATAGAATAGAATAGAAAATAGAATAGAGAATAGAATAGAATAATGGAATGAAGAATAGAATAGACTATAGAATAGAATAATGGAATGAAGAATAGAATAGAATAGAATACTTTATTGGCCAAGTGAGATTGGACACACAAGGAAAGGGCACGGAATAGAGGAAGGAAGGGTACGAAAGGAAGATAGATAGATGAATAGAATAGATAGAATGAATAGATAGAATAGAACAGAATACTTTATTGGCCAAGTGTGATTGGACACAAGGATTTTGTCCTGGTGTAAATACTCTCAGTATACATAAAAGAAAAGATGCATTCGTTAGGAGTCGAGAGTTACGCCCACAATGGAGCTTGAGGCCCGTTGTATAACTCAGACATTTGTTAAAGTGAGTCTTTTCTCTCCTCCCCCAAAAAAAAAATTTTTTTATGACCCTTTCTTGCCTTGGTTGTTAAGCGAGTCCGTGCCCTTGATAAGTTAGTAACCAGGTTTCAGGGAATCCAGCTTTTGGATTTCGTGATCCCGTGACTTCAAACGGTCCCTAAGGGGAACGTTGTAAGTCGAAGGACTGCTGGTCTGTGCTCTTGCCTTCCTCTCTGCCAATGGTTCTCTGGAGCCTGGCTGCCCTCCTTCCCTCCTCCTCTTCCTCCTGCTGTTCCATGATGATTCCCCATGCGTGTCATCTGACCCCTCCCCCATTTACCCCCTCCCCCAGCCCGCGTTCTGCTGGGCAGGGGGAGAGGAATCCCAAGGGAAAGTGATCATACCAGGATAACATCCCTGAGACCAGCAGCTTGCTCCTCGTCTTCCTCCTCCTGCTCAGCTTCCTCCTGCCTGATTTTTCTTTCTTTCCTTCCTTTCTTTCCACAGCACCCAAGTTCATCAAGATGTTTGTGCTGGATGAAGCCGACGAGATGTTGAGCCGAGGCTTCAAGGACCAGATTTACGATATATTCCAGAAGCTGAGCGGCAACACGCAGGTGTGAAGGCCCCTCCTGAGGGCCACCTGTGCAAATCCAGCCCATTCCGTTCCTTTGGAGGGGGGTTGGCTTCTTTGAACTTGTCTCATTATTTGGGGAGGAGGGGGGGGGGGCTGCTCTAGGGCGGCCATCTTCTGGGAGAGAGGGGGTCTCTAACCTCAGCAACTCCCAGAATTGATGAGCCGCATCCTAGGCAAAACCAAGATTTTATTAAAGGGTCTTCCCCTTTCCAAAGGGGGAAGAGGGTCTTTCACCAGGCCCACTTCACATTGCCCTATTCAGAATCCATTGTAACAAAGAGTTGAAAGGGATCTTGGAGGTCTTTGTAGTCCAGGGGTCCCCAACCTTGGCAACTTTAAGACTTGGGGACTCCCAACGCCCAGAATTCCCCAAGCCAGCTTCATTAGACTTCCAACTCTCCATGCCTGCTTTACTCCCTTGTCATCCCTTCCTCTGCAATCTCTCCACTCTAGACCAAGGGTCTCCAAACTTGGCCACTTTAAGCCTGGTGGACTTCGACTCCTAGAATTCCCCATTCAAAACCATGCTTGTTTTTTTGTTCTCCTACTCCCTAAAGTAGAGAAATTGCAGAGGAAGGGATGATGAGAGTAAGCAGGCAGAGAGAGTTGAAGTCTTAGCGAAGCTGGCTGGGGGAATTCTGGGAGTTGAAGTCCACAAGCCTTAAATCAGGGATCTCCAATCTTTGCCCGTTTAAGATCTGTGGACTTAAACTCCCAGAATTCCCCATTCAACCATGCCTGTTTTCTCCTACTCCCTAAAGTAGAGAAATTGCAGAGGAAGGGATGATGAGAGTAAGCAGGCAGAGAGAGTTGAAGTCTTAGCGAAGCTGGCTGGGGAATTCTGGGAATCGGAGTCCTCCAGTCTCAAAGCTGGAGACCCCTGTTCCTAGTCCAAGCAGGAAACTTATATAGAGGGAGGGGAGGGGGTGTCTCCAGCCTTGCCAGCTTTTTTTAAGATTTCTGGACGTCACCTCCCAGAATTCAGAGAGTTGAGAAATCCACAAATGTTTATAAAAAGGATGAATCTCGGATGGAGGCGTTTTCAGGAAGCAAAAAAGGGCTGGCTGGGGAGGTGGGGGTGTTTAAGGGGCTTTTGGCTAAAGCAGGCAAGAAGCTTGAGCTCTCCTTTCCCCCCTCTCCCCCCCAAACACTTAGGTGGTCCTCTTGTCTGCCACCATGCCGATGGATGTGCTGGAAGTAACCAAGAAATTCATGAGAGACCCCATCCGTATCCTAGTGAAGAAAGAAGAGCTGACTTTGGAGGGGATCCGGCAATTCTATATTAACGTGGAGAGGGAGGTGAGTAGTGCGCAAGGAGGGTTTTGTGGAGGGAGGGGGGCTTCACACTGTGGTTATTTCAGGAGCTTCTGACTGGCCTCTCACACACACACTGGTGCACAAAAGCCCCTTGAGCCACCCTTCTTCCCCTGGCTGCAAAAAAAAAAACCCACCCCTTTTTTTAAATGATTATTATTATTTCAACAGCTGGGAATTCTAGGCCTTCCCAGGCCGTAATAAGTCCCAAACAGTTTAGGAATAGCCTGTGCCAAAATCTTTTGGGAGAAGGCTGATCGGTACCCACCTTTATCTCCCTCGAAATGTTGCCGATGACTATAAAGGGCCCCATTCGCTGGACGAGGCCAAACGGAGCGCAGAGTCCACATGGAGGGAGCTTCAAGCGTTTCAAACCGACCAGGAGCAAACAGAAGTTGCTTCCTGCAAAGGCTCCTGTCCCTTTGCTCCTCCTTTTATGTCTTGGGGGGCAATCCTCTCCCAGCCTGACTTCCGCAGTCACCCCTTTTGTGTTAACCGTTCTTGCCTTCTGGCAGCTCTGCATGCGCGCCCTGGGAACAGGCTCTCGCTGTTCCTTTTCCTCGCTGCTCTCAGATTCTAGAGGCTCTCTTTGACATTTGTTTTCTTGCAGATGTCTTGTGATCCAAACTAGGGAACATCCTCAGTGCCACTCCACTGAGGATGTTCCCTAGTTGGGTCATGAGACGCCTGCCAGAAACACTCCTCTTCTCCCCCCAAAAAAAAAGCTCTGAGAGCACCAAGGACCCCATCCCCTTCATTCTCCCCCTCCTCCTCTTCCCAATCCTTCCCTTCTAGCACTGAGGATGCTCCGTAGCCAGGTCACGAGATGCCTGCAAGGCAGCCCAGCCCTTAAGGACCAACCCCACAAGTTGAACACCACCGCCCCCTGAGCTGCCAAAACTCTTAATTCCCTCCCTTAATTCTCTCACCACCACCGCCTCCTCTTCCTCTTGCAAGGAGTGGAAGCTGGACACCCTCTGCGATCTCTACGAGACCTTGACCATCACCCAGGCGGTTATCTTCATCAACACCCGGAGGAAGGTGGACTGGCTGACGGAGAAGATGCACGCCCGAGATTTCACCGTTTCAGCCATGGTGGGTGTGGGGGAGGGCCTGTCTTTGGTGGCTGGGGTGGGATGGGGTGGGATGGAGTGGGGAGAGAGGGAGGGGGAGAGAGAGAGAGAGATAGAAAAAAAGAGAGAGAAATGGAAAGCAAGAAAAAAAATAGAGAAAAAGATAATAAAGAAAGAGAAAGAAATAGAAGGAAAAAGAAATAGAAAGAAAAAGAAAGAAATAGAGAGATGGAAAGAAAGAAAAAAGGGAAAGAGAAAGAAAGAAATAGGGAAAGAGAAAAAATAGAAAAATAGAAAGAAATAAGAGAAAAATAGAAATAGAGAAAGAAAAAGAGATAGAAAAATAGAAAGAAATAGAGAAAGAAAAATAGAAGGGGGGGCAGACTGGCTCCCCTTCGAACTTACGAGAAATGGGCACTTCAAAAGGAATTCTGGATGGAAAAAGGAAGACAGCCAGGCAATGTTCAAAGCAGGATCTGATACCCTTCCAGGCAGAATCCCTCCCCTTAGTCCCATGTGCATTTTGTCAAATACAAAGAAGCAACTGGTTAATTCTCCCCCCCTTTTATATATTTATTTTCTGGGAACGTAGTTGAGAAAAGTTTCCCAGGAAGTTTCTTTCAGAGCTGGGATTTTTTTTAATGTTTTCTCCCCCTCCCTTCTCCTCTTGCTATCTCTCTCCAAGAGGGAGTGGGGACAGGTTTCCAGGCCCCCAGTTGTATACCGTGTGCAAGTTCGACAGATTTCAAGGCAAGATATTCAGGGGGCATCAAAAAGGGTTGCTTGTACCAACTCACTCCTTTCTTCTTCCATTGAAGAATGGCGGATACACGGATCTGTCAGAGAGAGAGCTAGAGAGACCCAGGTTCTCCTTGCATGAATTAGGGAAGGAAAGACCCTTGTTAACAGACCTGGTTAGCTTAGCAATAGCCATAGCCCTTAGACTTAATATACCACTTTATAGTGCTTCCCAGCCCTCTCTAAGAGGTTTACAGACAGCCTCTTGCCCCCCCAACAATCTGCCTCCTCATTTGACCCACCTCGGAAGGAAGGAGGGAAGGCTGAGTCCACCTTGAAGCTGGTTAGGTTCAGATTCCTGGGTGTGGGCAGAATTAACCTACAATACTGCATTCTAACCACCATGCCACTACAGATGCCTTTCTTCTCTTCCTTCCTTTCCTTCTTTCCTTCCATCCCTTCCTTCCTTCCTTCCCTTGCTTTCCTTCCTTCCCTCCCTTCTTCCTCCCTTTCCTTCCTTCCTAAGCAATAGCCCTTAGGCTTCTATCCTGCTTCTCAGCCCTCTCGAAGCGGTTTACAGAGTCAGCCTCTGCCTTCCCTCCTCCTCCCCCCCACACACAAAACAATCTGGGTCTTGGAAGGAGGAAGGCCGAGTCCCTTGAGCCTGGTGGGATTCGAACTACCAAATTGCAGGGCAGCTGGCAGTCAGCAGAAGTAGGAGCCCTGCAGTCCTGCGCTCTGACCGCTGCACCCCCAAGGCTCATCCTGGTCGGTGGGAAGGGAAGGGAAGGGAAGGGAGCTAACTTCCTTTTGGGGTCTCTTTGCCTGCCCACCAGCACGGGGACATGGACCAGAAGGAGCGTGATGTCATCATGCGAGAGTTCCGCTCCGGATCCAGCCGAGTCCTCATCACCACCGACTTGCTGGCAAGTGCCAGGAGGAGGAGGGGTTTGCCCTCCCCTCCCTCCTTCCTTCCTTCCTTCCCCAGGGAGATTCCCTCTCTGCCTGGCCTGCGGTGCCAATGGCGGATTGTAGCTCCTGGGCAGAAGAACGGATGACCGGAGCTGCTTTGATTCCACGGCCGGCATCCCCAATGAGGTGTCCGGTCACTTTGTAGCAGTGCACAGTGGTTCTTTCTCTGGGGCATGGCGACGGTCGTAACTAGGACCCAGCTGCCAATCATCACCTGGATTTTGCTAATTTGGGGGGGCTGGCAAAGGCCCTTCTTGGCTCCTGTTGAAAGCAGCTGCCTCAATTTCCCTGCAGGCCCGAGGCATCGACGTCCAGCAAGTCTCCTGGTCATCAACTATGATCTCCCTACCAATCGCGAGAACTACATCCACCGGTCAGTAAAGGCTCGCAAAGGGAGAGGGCGTTGATGGGGCTCTCGTGTCCTTTCTGCCTGCTCTCAACTCCTTTTCTCTCCAATCCCCCCCCTCAGGATCGGTCGAGGTGGACGTTTCGGCCGCAAGGCGTGGCCATCAACATGGTGACGGAAGAGGACAAGCGCACCCTTCGCGACATCGAGACTTTCTACAACACCTCCATCGAGGAGATGCCTCTCAACGTGGCTGACCTGATCTGAGTTGGCCTGGGGCCGAGAGAGAGGGGGGAGGTCACTGTGCCGGGACACCCACCCCTCCCCATCCCCTCCCTTCTCTCCCCATCCCCAAAATTTAGAGGCACAGTATTCTCCCATTCCTGCCTTTTGGGTTGGGTTTTTTTTATATATATATTTTTGAGGGGTCCTTTTGTTTTTGATTTTTTGTTTGTTTTGTTTTAATTATTTTGGCCTTTTGAATAAATGTCACTTTTTGGGAAGTTTATTATTTTTATTGTTTGGGGTGGGGTGGGGAGGCAGAACGAAAAATCTTTGTGTTTTACTCCGGGTGCTCTGGCTGTGTCTTGTTCAACCTCACTTCTCTTTCTCTTCCCCCTCCCTCCCTATAAAATGCAGAACCAGAGTTATCCTTCCCCCTCCCCCCCTTCCTCCGCCAGGAAAATTGAAAGTAACAAAAAACACTTAATTTTGTAGGGTAGTTATAAGGGGTTTGGGGGGGAGGGATTTACAAACCTTTCGACAAGAATCATGGTGCTAAAACGGAGGAACTATTTTAGCTTGAGAATCTTTTTTTTAAAAAAAAAACCTACCTCAAAACAGGTCATGGTTTTTTTTTTTTCCTCTCTCTCCCCCTGTCTGAAATTCAAAACAAAACCAAATTCCCAAGACACTTTCTCTCTCTCTCTTCCTCTTTCTACCTATATATCTCTTTCGGAATGAAACCTTTCCTCCCTCCCTCCAAAAATACCCACATTTTTTTAAATAAAACCGGGAAAAAAAACATTTTTCATACAGCAAACATTTTAAAAAAAATCAATAAAAAAAATCAGAGATAAGAAATCTTTGTGTTACCACCTTTCCCTTTTCTTTTTGTATAGCTTATTTATTCAAAAAGACTTACAGTAAACAAAATAAATGTGATCTTGAGAAAAAAAAAAGGCCCTTGACTTCGAGTGACTTTTGTTCAATGTGGAGGGGGGGGGGGCTTCCCTGGTTGTGATGACCCAAAGGGCGTGGCGCAAAGCTGTAAAGCAGTCACATAAGAGGCCCTTTAATAATAATAACAGCTTATATCCTCTGATGCCAGCTGAACAGTTCCTAGGTCCTTGGTTGGAACTCGAGCTGTGGAGCTACCAAACAGCCCCAAAGTCTGTGAATCTCTCTAAACAATAATAATAGTAATAGTTAGAACCAAAGATTAATAATGGTTAGGATTCGAGCTGTTGAGGTACCAACCAGCCCCAAAGGTTGAATCTCACTAAAGATTAATAATAATAATGGTTAGGACTCAAGATGTTGAGCTACCAACCAGCCCCAAAGGTTGAATCTCACTAAAGATTAATAAATAATAATAATAGTTAGGACTTGAGCTGTTCAACTACCAACCAGCCCCAAAGGTTGAATCTCACTAAATAATAATAATAATGGTTAGGACTCGAGCTGTTGACCTACCAACCAGCCCCAAAGGTTGAATCTCACTTAAGATTAATAATAATAAATAATAATAATAATGGTTAGGACTCAAGCTGTTGAGCTACCAACCAGCCCCAAAGGTTGAATCTCACTAAAGATTCATAATAATAATAATAATAATAATAATAATAATAATGGTTAGGACTCGAGCTGTTGAGCTACCAACCAGCCCCAAAGGTTGAATCTCCCTTAAGATTAAGAATAATTAATAATAATAATAATGGTTAGGACTCGAGCTGTTGAGCTACCAACCAGCCCCAAAGGTTGAATCTCACTAAAGATTAATAATAATAATAATGGTTAGGACTTGAGCTGTTCAACTACCAACCAGCCCCAAAGGTTGAAACTCACTAAAGATTAATAATAATAATAATGGTTAGGACTCGAGCTGTTGAGCTACCAACCAGCCCCAAAGGTTGAATCTCACTAAAGATTAATAATAATAATAATGGTTAGGACTCGAGCTGTTGAGCTACCAAAAAGCCCCGAAGGTTGAATCTCACTAAAGATTAATAATAATAATGGTTAGGACTTGAGCTGTTGAGCTACCAACGAGCCCCAAAGGATGAATCTCACTAAAGATTAATAATAATAATAATGGTTAGGACTCAAGCTGTTGAGCTACCAACGAGCCCCAAAGGTTGAATCTCACTAAAGATTAATAATAATAATAATGGTTAGGACTTGAGCTGTTCAACTACCAACCAGCCCCAAAGGTTGAAACTCACTAAAGATAATAATAATAATAATAATAATAATAATAATAATAATAATAATAATAATAATGGTTAGGACTCGAGCTGTTGAGGTACCAACCAGCCCCAAAGGTTGAATCTCACTAAAGATTAATAATAATAATAATAATAATGGTTAGGACTCGAGCTGTTCAACTACCAACCAGCCCCAAAGGTTGAAACTCACTAAAGATTAATAATAATAATACTAATAATAATAATAATGGTTAGGACTCGAGCTGTTGAGCTACCAACCAGCCCCAAAGGTTGAATCTCACTAAAGATTAATAATAATAAATAATAATAATAATGGTTAGGACTCAAGCTATTGAGCTACCAACCAGCCCCAAAGGTTGAATCTCACTAAAGATTCATAATAATAATAATAATGGTTAGGACTTGAGCTGTTGAGGTACCAACCAGCCCCAAAGGTTGAATCTCACTTAAGATTAATAATAATAAATAATAATAATAATGGTTAGGACTCAAGCTATTGAGCTACCAACCAGCCCCAAAGGTTGAATCTCACTAAAGATTAATAATAATAATAATAATAATAATAATAATAATAATAATAATAATAATAATAATAATAATGGTTAGGACTCGAGCTGTTGAGCTACCAACCAGCCCCAAAGGTTGAATCTCACTAAAGATTAATAATAATAATAATAATAATGGTTAGGACTTGAGCTGTTGAGCTACCAACCAGCCCCAAAGGTTGAATCTCCCTTAAGATTAAGAATAATTAATAATAATAATAATGGTTAGGACTCGAGCTGTTGAGCTACCAACCAGCCCCAAAGGTTGAATCTCACTAAAGATTAATAATAATAATAATAATAATGGTTAGGACTTTGAGCTGTTGAGCTACCAACCAGCCCCAAAGGTTGAATCTCACTAAAGATAATAATAATAATAATAATAATGGTTAGGACTCGAGCTGTTGAGCTACCAACCAGCCCCAAAGGTTGAATCTCCCTTAAGATTAAGAATAATTAATAATAATAATAATGGTTAGGACTTGAGCTGTTGAGCTACCAACCAGCCCCAAAGGTTGAATCTCACTAAAGATTAATAATAATAATAATAATAATAATAATAATAATAATAATAATAATAATAATGGTTAGGACTCGAGCTGTTGAGCTACCAACCAGCCCCAAAGGTTGAATCTCACTAAAGATTAATAATAATAATAATGGTTAGGACTTGAGCTGTTGAGCTACCAACGAGCCCCAAAGGATGAATCTCACTAAAGATTAATAATAATAATAATGGTTAGGACTCAAGCTGTTGAGCTACCAACCAGCCCCAAAGGTTGAATCTCACTAAAGAATAATAATAATAATAATAATGGTTAGGACTCGAGCTGTTGAGCTACCAACGAGCCCCAAAGGTTGAATCTCACTAAAGATTAATAATAATAATAATGGTTAGGACTTGAGCTGTTCAGCTACCAACGAGCCCCAAAGGTTGAATCTCACTACAGATTATTATTATTATTATTATTATGATTATCTATTATTATTATTATTATTATTATTATTAATAATTAATAATATAATAATAATGGTTAGGACTCGAGCTGTTGAGCTACCAACCAGCCCCAAAGGTTGAATCTCACTAAAGATTAATAATAATAATAATAATGGTTAGGACTCGAGCTGTTGAGCTACCAACCAGCCCCAAAGGTTGAATCTCACTAAAGATTAATAATAATAATAATGGTTAGGACTCGAGCTGTTGAACTACCAACCAGCCCCAAAGGTTGAATCTCACTAATAAGATTAATAATAATAATAATAATAATAATAATAATAATGGTTAGGACTTGAGCTGTTGAGCTACCAACCAGCCCCAAAGGTTGAATCTCACTTAAGATTAATAATAATAAATAATAATAATAATGGTTAGGACTCAAGCTGTTGAGCTACCAACCAGCCCCAAAGGTTGAATCTAAAGACTAAATAATAATAATAATGGTTAGGACTCGAGCTGTTGAGCTACCAACCAGCCCCAAAGGTTGAATCTCCCTTAAGATTAAGAATAATTAATAATAATAATAATGGTTAGGACTCGAGCTGTTGAGCTACCAACCAGCCCCAAAGGTTGAATCTCACTAAAGATTAATAATAATAATAATAATAATAATAATAATAATAATAATAATAATAATAATAATGGTTAGGACTCGAGCTGTTGAGCTACCAACCAGCCCCAAAGGTTGAATCTCCCTTAAGATTAATAATAATTAATAATAATAATAATGGTTAGGACTCTCGAGCTGTTCAACTACCAACCAGCCCCAAAGGTTGAATCACTTACTTAAGATTAATAATAATAATAATAATAATAATAATGGTTAGGACTCGAGCTGTTGAGCTACCAACCAGCCCCAAGGTTGAATCTCACTAAAGATAATAATAATAATAATAATGGTTAGGACTTGAGCTGTTGAGCTACCAACCAGCCCCAAAGGTTGAATCTCACTAAAGATTAATAATAATAATAATGGTTAGGACTCGAGCTGTTGAGCTACCAACCAGCCCCAAAGGTTGAATCTCACTAAAGATTAATAATAATAATAATGGTTAGGACTTGAGCTGTTGAGCTACCAACCAGCCCCAAAGGTTGAATCTCACTAAATAATAATAATAATAATAATAATAGTTAGGACTTGAGCTGTTGAGCTACCAACGAGCCCCAAAGGATGAATCTCACTAAAGATTAATAATAATAATAATGGTTAGGACTCAAGCTGTTGAGCTACCAACGAGCCCCAAAGGTTGAATCTCACTAAAGAATAATTAATAATAATAATAATGGTTAGGACTCGAGCTGTTGAGCTACCAACCAGCCCCAAAGGTTGAATCTCACTAAAGATTAATAATAATAATAATAATAATAATAATGGTTAGGACTTGAGCTGTTGAGCTACCAACCAGCCCCAAAGGTTGAATCTCACTAAAGATTCATAATAATAATAATAATAATAATAATAATAATAATAATAATAATAATAATAATAATAATAATAATAATAATGGTTAGGACTCGAGCTGTTGAGCTACCAACCAGCCCCAAAGGTTGAATCTCCCTTAAGATTAAGAATAATTATTAATAATAATAATGGTTAGGACTTGAGCTGTTGAGCTACCAACCAGCCCCAAAGGTTGAATCTCACTAAAGATTAATAATAATAGTTAGGACTTGAGCTGTTGAGCTACCAACGAGCCCCAAAGGATGAATCTCACTAAAGATTAATAATAATAATAATAATGGTTAGGACTCTGAGCTGTTGAGCTACCAACCAGCCCCAAAGGTTGAATCTCACTAAAGATTAATAATAATAATAATGGTTAGGACTCAAGCTGTTGAGCTACCAACGAGCCCCAAAGGATGAATCTCACTAAAGATTAATAATAATAATGGTTAGGACTCAAGCTGTTGAGCTACCAACCAGCCCCAAAGGTTGAATCTCACTAAAGATTAATAATAATAATAATGGTTAGGACTTGAGCTGTTGACCTACCAACCAGCCCCAAAGGTTGAATCTCACTTAAGATTAATAATAATAAATAATAATAATAATGGTTAGGACTCAAGCTGTTGAGCTACCAACCAGCCCCAAAGGTTGAATCTCACTAAAGATTAATAATAATAATAATGGTTAGGACTTGAGCTGTTCAACTACCAACCAGCCCCAAAGGTTGAATCTCACAGTTAAAAGATTAATAATAATAATATAATAATAATAATAATAATGGTTAGGACTCGAGCTGTTGAGCTACCAACCAGCCCCAAAGGTTGAATCTCACTAAAGATTAATAATAATAATAATAATAATAATAATGGTTAGGACTCGAGCTGTTGAGCTACCAACCAGCCCCAAAGGTTGAATCTCACTAAAGATTAATAATAATAATAATGGTTAGGACTTGAGCTGTTGAGCTACCAACCAGCCCCAAAGGTTGAATCTCACTAAAGATTAATAATAATAATAATAATAATAATGGTTAGGACTCAAGCTGTTGAGCTACCAACCAGCCCCAAAGGTTGAATCTCACTAAAGATTCATAATAATAATAATAATAATAATGGTTAGGACTCGAGCTGTTGAGCTACCAACCAGCCCCAAAGGTTGAATCTCACTAAAGATTAATAATAATTAATAATAATAATAATGGTTAGGACTCGAGCTGTTGAGCTACCAACCAGCCCCAAAGGTTGAATCTCACTAAAGATTAATAATAATAATAATAATAATAATGGTTAGGACTTGAGCTGTTGAGCTACCAACCAGCCCCAAAGGTTGAATCTCACTAAAGATTAATAATAATAATGGTTAGGACTCGAGCTGTTGAGCTACCAACCAGCCCCAAAGGTTGAATCTCACTAAAGATTAATAATAATAATAATAATGGTTAGGACTCGAGCTGTTGAGCTACCAACCAGCCCCAAAGGTTGAATCTCACTAAGATTAATAATAATAATAATAATAATAATGGTTAGGACTCAAGCTGTTGAGCTACCAACCAGCCCCAAAGGTTGAATCTCACTAAAGATTCATAATAATAATAATAATAATAATAATAATAATAATAATAGGAATAATAATAATGGTTAGCTCGAGCTGTTGAGCTACCAACCAGCCCCAAAGGTTGAATCTCACTTAAGATTAATAATAATAATAATAATAATAATGGTTAGGACTCGAGCTGTTGAGCTACCAACCAGCCCCAAAGGTTGAATCTCACTTAAGATTAAGAATAATTAATAATAATAATAATGGTTAGGACTTGAGCTGTTGAGCTACCAACCAGCCCCAAAGGTTGAATCTCACTAAAGATTAATAATAATAATAATGGTTAGGACTTGAGCTGTTGAACTACCAACCAGCCCCAAAGGTTGAAACTCACTAAAGATTAATAATAATAATAATGGTTAGGACTCGAGCTGTTGACCTACCAACCAGCCCCAAAGGTTGAATCTCACTTAAGATTAATAATAATAAATAATAATAATAATGGTTAGGACTTGAGCTGTTGAGCTACCAACCAGCCCCAAAGGTTGAAACTCACTAAAGATTAATAATAATAATAATAATAATAATAATAATAATAATAATAATAATAATAATAATAATGGTTAGGACTCGAGCTGTTGAGCTACCAACCAGCCCCAAAGGTTGAATCTCACTTAAGATTAATAATAATAAATAATAATAATAATGGTTAGGACTCGAGCTGTTGAGCTACCAACCAGCCCCAAAGGTTGAATCTCACTAAAGATTAATAATAATAATAATGGTTAGGACTTGAGCTGTTGAACTACCAACCAGCCCCAAAGGTTGAATCTCACTAAACATTAATAATAATAATAATAATAATGGTTAGGACTCGAGCTGTTGAGCTACCAACCAGCCCCAAAGGTTGAATCTCACTTAAGATTAATAATAATAAATAATAATAATGGTTAGGACTCAAGCTGTTGAGCTACCAACCAGCCCTCAAAGGTTGAATCTCACTAAAGATTAATAATAATAATAATAATAATAATTAATAATAATAATAATAATAATAATAATAATAATGGTTAGGACTCGAGCTGTTGAGCTACCAACCAGCCCCAAAGGTTGAATCTCACTTGATTAATAATAATAATAATAATAATAATGGTTAGGACTCGAGCTGTTGAGCTACCAACCAGCCCCAAAGGTTGAATCTCACTAAGATTAAGAATAATTAATAATAATAATAATGGTTAGGACTCGAGCTGTTGAGCTACCAACCAGCCCCAAAGGTTGAATCTCACTAAAGATTAATAATAATAATAATGGTTAGGACTTGAGCTGTTGAGCTACCAACCAGCCCCAAAGGTTGAAACTCACTAAAGATTAATAATAATAATAATAATAATAATAATAATAATAATAATAATAATAATAATGGTTAGGACTTGAGCTGTTGAGGTACCAACCAGCCCCAAAGGTTGAATCTCACTTAAGATTAATAATAATAAATAATAATAATAATGGTTAGGACTCAAGCTATTGAGCTACCAACCAGCCCCAAAGGTTGAATCTCACTAAAGATTAATAATAATAATAATAATGGTTAGGACTTGAGCTGTTCAACTACCAACCAGCCCCAAAGGTTGAAACTCACTAAAGATTAATAATAATAATAATAATAATAATAATAATAATAATAATAATAATAATAATAATGGTTAGGACTCGAGCTGTTGAGCTACCAACCAGCCCCAAAGGTTGAATCTCACTAAGATTAATAAGATAATAATAATAATAATGGTTAGGACTCGAGCTGTTGAGCTACCAACCAGCCCCAAAGGTTGAATCTCACTAAAGATTAATAATAATAATAATGGTTAGGACTCGAGCTGTTGAGCTACCAACCAGCCCCAAAGGTTGAATCTCACTTAAGATTAATAATAATAAATAATAATAATAATGGTTAGGACTCGAGCTGTTGAGCTACCAACCAGCCCCAAAGGTTGAATCTCACTAAAGATTAATAATAATAATAATAATAATAATAATAATAATAATAATAATAATAATAATAATGGTTAGGACTCGAGCTGTTGAGCTACCAACCAGCCCCAAAGGTTGAATCTCACTTAAAAATAATAATAATAATAATAATGGTTAGGACTCGAGCTGTTGACCTACCAACCAGCCCCAAAGGTTGAATCTCACTAAACATTAATAATAATAATAATAATGGTTAGGACTTGAGCTGTTGAGGTACCAACCAGCCCCAAAGGTTGAATCTCACTAAAGATTAATAATAATAATGGTTAGGACTTGAGCTGTTCAGCTACCAACCAGCCCCAAAGGTTGAATCTCACTAAAGATTAAGAATAATAATAATAATAATAATGGTTAGGACTCGAGCTGTTGAGCTACCAACCAGCCCCAAAGGTTGAATCTCACTAAAGAATAATAATAATAATAATAATGGTTAGGACTCGACTGTTGAGCTACCAACCAGCCCCAAAGGTTGAATCTCACTAAAGACTAATAATAATAATAATAATAATAATATAATAATAATAATAATAATGGTTAGGACTCGAGCTGTTGAGCTACCAACCAGCCCCAAAGGTTGAATCTCACTAAAGATTAATAATAATAATAATAATAATAATGGTTAGGACTCGAGCTGTTGAGCTACCAACCAGCCCCAAGGTTGAATCTCTAAGACTAAGAATAATAATAATAATAATAATAATGGTTAGGACTCGAGCTGTTGAGCTACCAACCAGCCCCAAAGGTTGAATCTCACTAAAGATTAATAATAATAATAATGGTTAGGACTGAGCTGTTGAGCTACCAACCAGCCCCAAAGGTTGAATCTCACTAAAGATTAATAATAATAATGGTTAGGACTTGAGCTGTTCAACTACCAACCAGCCCCAAAGGTTGAATCTCACTAAACATTAATAATAATAATAATAATGGTTAGGACTCGAGCTGTTGAGCTACCAACCAGCCCCAAAGGTTGAATCTCACTAAAGATTCATAATAATAATAATAATAATAATAAAAAAAAAAAAAATAATAATAATAATAATGGTTAGGACTCAAGCTATTGAGCTACCAACCAGCCCCAAAGGTTGAATCTCACTAAAGATTAATAATAATAATAATAATGGTTAGGACTTGAGCTGTTGAACTACCAACCAGCCCCAAAGGTTGAATCTCACTAAAGATTAATAATAATAATAATGGTTAGGACTCGAGCTGTTGAGCTACCAACCAGCCCCAAAGGTTGAATCTCACTAAAGATTAATAATAATAATAATAATAATAATAATAATAATAATAATAATAATAATGGTTAGGACTTGAGCTGTTGAGGTACCAACCAGCCCCAAAGGTTGAATCTCACTAAAGATTAATAATAATTAATAATAATAATAATGGTTAGGACTCGAGCTGTTGAGCTACCAACCAGCCCCAAAGGTTGAATCTCACTAAAGATTAATAATAATAATAATGGTTAGGACTTGAGCTGTTGAGCTACCAACCAGCCCCAAAGGTTGAATCTCACTTAAGATAATAATAAATAATAATAATAATGGTTAGGACTCGAGCTGTTGAGCTACCAACCAGCCCCAAAGGTTGAATCTCACTAAAGATTAATAATAATAATAATGGTTAGGACTTGAGCTGTTGAGGTACCAACCAGCCCCAAAGGTTGAATCTCACTTAAGATTAATAATAATAATAATAATAATAATGGTTAGGACTCGAGCTGTTGAGCTACCAACCAGCCCCAAAGGTTGAATCTCACTAAAGATTTAATAATAATAATAAAGTTAGGGACTCGAGCTATTGAGCTGCCAACCAGCCCCAAAGGTTGAATCTCACTAAAATAATAATAATAATAATGGTTAGGACTTGAGCTGTTGAGTACCAACCAGCCCCAAAGGTTGAATCTCACTTAATTAATAATAATAAATAATAATAATAATGGTTAGGACTCGAGCTATTGAGCTACCAACCAGCCCCAAAGGTTGAATCTCACTAAAGATTCATAATAATAATAATGGTTAGGACTTCGAGCTCTTGAGCTACCAACCCAGCCCCAAATGAATACTAATAATAATAATAATACGAATAATAATAATAATAATAATAATAATGGTTAGGACTCGAGCTGTTGAGCTACCAACCAGCCCCAAAGGTTGAATCTCACTAAAGATTAATAATAATAATAATGGTTAGGACTTGAGCTGTTGAACTACCAACCAGCCCCAAAGGTTGAAACTCACTTAAGATTACGAATAATTAATAATAATAATAATGGTTAGGACTTGAGCTGTTGAGCTACCAACCAGCCCCAAAGGTTGAATCTCACTAAGAATAGTAATAATTAATAATAATAATAATGGTTAGGACTCAAGCTGTTGAGCTACCAACCAGCCCCAAAGGTTGAATCTCACTAAAGATTAATAATAAATAATGGTTAGGACTCGAGCTGTTGAGCTACCAACCAGCCCCAAAGGTTGAATCTCACTAAAATTACGAATAATTAATAATAATAATAATGGTTAGGACTTGAGCTGTTCCAGCTACCAACCAGCCCCAAAGGTTGAATCTCACTAAAGATTCATAATAATAATAGGTTATAATAATGAATATAATAATAATAATAATAATAATAATGGTTAATAATAATAATAATGGTTAGGACTCGAGCTGTTGAGCTACCAACCAGCCCCAAAGGTTGAATCTCACTAAAGATTAATAATAATAATAATGGTTAGGACTTGAGCTGTTCAACTACCAACCAGCCCCCAAAGGTTGAATCTCACTAAAGATTCTTAATAATAATAATAATAATAATAATAATAATAATAATAATATGGTTAGGACTCGAGCTGTTGAGCTACCAACCCAGCCCCAAAGGTTGAATCTCACTAAAGATTAATAATAATAATAATGGTTAGGACTTGAGCTGTTGAGCTACCAACCAGCCCCAAAGGTTGAATCTCACTAAAGATTAATAATAATAATAATGGTTAGGACTGAGCTGTTGAGCTACCAACCAGCCCCAAAGGTTGAATCTCACTAAAGATTCATAATAATAATAATAATAATAATAATAATAATAATAATAATAATGGTTAGGACTCAAGCTGTTGAACTACCAACCAGCCCCAAAGGTTGAATCTCACTAAAGATTAATAATAATAATAATGGTTAGGACTCGAGCTGTTGAGCTACCAACCAGCCCCAAAGGTTGAATCTCACTAAAGATTAATAATAATAATAATAATAATAATAATAATAATAATAATGGTTAGGACTCGAGCTGTTGAGCTACCAACCAGCCCCAAAGGTTGAATCTCACTAAAGATTAATAATAATAATAATGGTTAGGACTTGAGCTGTTGAGGTACCAACCAGCCCCAAAGGTTGAATCTCACTTAAGATTAATAATAATAAATAATAATAATAATGGTTAGGACTCGAGCTGTTGAGCTACCAACCAGCCCCAAAGGTTGAATCTCACTAAAGATTCATAATAATAATAATGGTTAGGACTCGAGCTGTTGAGCTACCAACGAATCTCACTAAAGATTAATAATAATAAGACCGAGCTGTTGAGCTACCAACCCAAAGGATGAATCTCACTAAGATTAATAATAATAATAATGGTTAGGACTTGAGCTGTTGAGCTACTAGCAACGGAGCCCCAAAGGTTGAATCTCACTAAAGCAATAATTAATAATAATAATAATGGTTAGGACTTGAGCTGTTGAGCTACCAACCAGCCCCAAAGGTTGAATCTCACTAAAGATTAATAATAATAATAATGGTTAGGACTTGAGCTGTTGAGGTACCAACCAGCCCCAAAGGTTGAACTCACTAAACATTAATAATAATAATAATGGTTAGGACTCGAGCTGTTGAACTACCAACCAGCCCCAAAGGTTGAATCTCACTTAAATAATAATAATTAATAATAATAATAATGGTTAGGACTCCGAGCTGTTGAGGTGCAACCAGCCCCAAAGGTTGAATCTCACTAAAGATAATAATAATAATAATGGTTAGGACTCGAGCTGTTCAACTACCAACCAGCCCCAAAGGTTGAAACTCACTAAAGATTAATAATAATAATAATAATAATAATAATAATAATAATAATAATAATAATAATAATAATGGTTAGGACTCGAGCTGTTGAGCTACCAACCAGCCCCAAAGGTTGAATCTCACTTAAGATTAATAATAATAAATAATAATAATAATGGTTAGGACTCGAGCTGTTGAGCTACCAACCAGCCCCAAAGGTTGAATCTCACTAAAGATTAATAATAATAATGGTTAGGACTCGAGCTGTTGAGCTACCAACCAGCCCCAAAGGTTGAATCTCACTAAAGATTAATAATAATAATAATAATAATAATAATAATAATAATAATAATAATGGTTAGGACTCGAGCTGTTGAGCTACCAACCAGCCCCAAAGGTTGAATCTCACTAAAGTATTAATAATAATAATAATGGTTAGGACTCGAGCTGTTGAGCTACCAACCAGCCCCAAAGGTTGAATCTCACTAAAGATTAATAATAATAATAATGGTTAGGACTTGAGCTGTTGAGCTACCAACCAGCCCCAAAGGTTGAATCTCACTAAAGATTAATAATAGTAGTTAGGACTTGAGCTGTTGAGCTACCAACGAGCCCCAAAGGATGAATCTCACTAAAGATTAATAATAATAATAATGGTTAGGACTTGAGCTGTTGAGCTACCAACCAGCCCCAAAGGTTGAATCTCACTAAAGATTAATAATAATAATAATAATAATAATAATAATAATAATAATAATAATAATAATAATGGTTAGGACTCGAGCTGTTGAGCTACCAAAAAGCCCCGAAGGTTGAATCTCACTAAAGATTAATAATAATAGTTAGGACTCGAGCTGTTGAGCTACCAACCAGCCCCAAAGGTTGAATCTCACTAAAGATTAATAATAATAATAATGGTTAGGACTTGAGCTGTTCAACTACCAACCAGCCCCAAAGGTTGAATCTCACTTAAGATTAATAATAATAATAATAATAATAATAATGGTTAGGACTCGAGCTGTTGAGCTACCAACCAGCCCCAAAGGTTGAATCTCACTAAAGATTAATAATAATAATAATGGTTAGGACTTGAGCTGTTCAACTACCAACCAGCCCCAAAGGTTGAATCTCACTAAAGATTAATAATAATAATAATAATGGTTAGGACTCGAGCTGTTGAGCTACCAACCAGCCCCAAAGGTTGAATCTCACTAAAGATTAATAATAATAATAATGGTTAGGACTCGAGCTGTTGAGCTACCAACCAGCCCCAAAGGTTGAATCTCACTAAAGATTAATAATAATAATAATGGTTAGGACTCGAGCTGTTGACCTACCAACCAGCCCCAAAGGTTGAATCTCACTTAAGATTAATAATATAATAATAATAATAATGGTTAGGACTCAAGCTGTTGAGCTACCAACCAGCCCCAAAGGTTGAATCTCACTAAAGATTAATAATAATAATAATAATAATAATAATAATAATAATAATGGTTAGGACTCGAGCTGTTGAGGTACCAACCAGCCCCAAAGGTTGAATCTCACTAAAGATTAATAATAAATAATAATAATAATGGTTAGGACTTGAGCTGTTCAACTACCAACCAGCCCCAAAGGTTGAAACTCACTAAAGATTAATAATAATAATAATGGTTAGGACTCGAGCTGTTGAGCTACCAACCAGCCCCAAAGGTTGAATCTCACTAAAGATTAATAATAATAATAATAATGGTTAGGACTTGAGCTGTTCAACTACCAACCAGCCCCAAAGGTTGAAACTCACTAAAGATTAATAATAATAATAATAATGGTTAGGACTCGAGCTGTTGAGCTACCAACCAGCCCCAAAGGTTGAATCTCACTTAAGATAATAATAATAATAATAATAATAATGGTTAGGACTCGAGCTGTTGAGCTACCAACCAGCCCCAAAGGTTGAATCTCACTAAAGATTAATAATAATAATAATAATAATAATAATAATAATAATAATAATAATAATAATAATGGTTAGGACTCGAGCTGTTGAGCTACCAAAAAGCCCCGAAGGTTGAATCTCACTAAAGATTAATAATAATAGTTAGGACTTGAGCTGTTGAGCTACCAACCAGCCCCAAAGGTTGAAACTCACTAAACTAATAATAATAATAATAATGGTTAGGACTTGAGCTGTTGAGCTACCAACCAGCCCCAAAGGTTGAATCTCACTTAAGATTAATAATAATAAATAATAATAATAATGGTTAGGACTCAAGCTGTTGAGCTACCAACCAGCCCCAAAGGTTGAATCTCACTAAAAAGATAATAATAATAATAATAATAATAATAATAATAATAATAATAATAATAATGGTTAGGACTTGAGCTGTTGAGGTACCAACCAGCCCCAAAGGTTGAATCTCACTTAAGATTAATAATAATAAATAATAATAATAATGGTTAGGACTCAAGCTATTGAGCTACCAACCAGCCTCAAGGTTGAATCTCACTAAAGATTCATAATAATAATAATAATAATAATAATGGTTAGGACTCGAGCTGTTGAGCTACCAACCAGCCCCAAAGGTTGAATCTCACTAATTAATAATAATAATAATAATAATGGTTAGGACTCGAGCTGTTGAGCTACCAACCAGCCCCAAAGGTTGAATCTCACTAAAGATAATAATAATAATAATGGTTAGGACTCGAGCTCTTGAGCTACCAACCAGCCCCAAAGGTTGAATCTCACTTAAGATTAAGAATAATTAATAATAATAATAATGGTTAGGACTCGAGCTGTTGAGCTACCAACCAGCCCCAAAGGTTGAATCTCACTAAAGATTAATAATAATAATAATGGTTAGGACTCGAGCTGTTGAGCTACCAACCAGCCCCAAAGGTTGAATCTCACTAAAGATTAATAATAATAATAATGGTTAGGACTCGAGCTGTTGAACCTACCAACCAGCCCCAAAGGTTGAATCTCACTAAAGAAAGATTAATAATAATAATAATGGTTAGGACTTGAGCTGTTGAGCTACCAACCAGCCCCAAAGGTTGAATCTCACTAAAGATTAATAATAATAATAATAATAATAATGGTTAGGACTTGAGCTGTTCAACTACCAACCAGCCCCAAAGGTTGAATCTCACTAAAGATTAATAATAATAACAGTTAGGACTTGAGCTGTTGAGCTACCAACGAGCCCCAAGGTTGAATCTCACCTAAATTAATAATAATAATAATAATAATAATGGTTAGGACTCGAGCTGTTGAGCTACCAACCAGCCCCAAAGGTTGAATCTAAGATTCACTAAAATAATAATAATAATAATAATAATAATGGTTAGACTCAAGCTGTTGAGCTACCAACCAGCCCCAAAGGTTGAATCTCACTAAAGATAATAATAATAATAATGGTTAGGACTCGAGCTGTTGAGCTACCAACCAGCCCCAAAGGTTGAATCTCACTAATAATAATAATAATAATAAATAATAATAATAATAATAATGGTTAGGACTCGAGCTGTTGAGCTACCAACCAGCCCCAAGGTTGAATCTCACTGAAAGATTTATAATAATAATAATGGTTAGGACTCGAGCTGTTGAGCTACCAACCAGCCCCAAAGGTTGAATCTCACTAAGATTAATAATAATAATAATAATAATAATGGTTAGGACTCGAGCTGTTGAGCTACCAACCAGCCCCAAAGGTTGAATCTCACTAAAGATAATAATAATAATAATAATAATGGTTAGGACTTGAGCTGTTGAGCTACCAACCAGCCCCAAAGGTTGAATCTCACTAAAGATTAATAATAATAATAATAATAATAATGGTTAGGACTCGAGCTGTTGAGCTACCAACCAGCCCCAAAGGTTGAATCTCACTAAGATTAATAATAATAATAATGGTTAGGACTCGAGCTGTTGAGCTACCAACGAGCCCCAAAGGTTGAATCTCACTAAGATTAATAATAATAATAATATACACACACACAATAATAATAATAATGGTTAGGACTTGAGCTGTTCAGCTACCAACCAGCCCCAAAGGTTGAATCACTCACTAATAATAATATTAATAATAATAATAATGGTTAGGACTCGAGCTGTTGAGGTACCAACCAGCCCCAAAGGTTGAATCTCACTAAAGATTAATAATAATAATAATGGTTAGGACTCTCGAGCTGTTGAGCTACCAACCAGCCCCAAAGGTTGAATCTCACTAAAGATTAATAATAATAATAATAATAATAATAATAATGGTTAGGACTTGAGCTGTTGAGCTACCAACCAGCCCCAAAGGTTGAATCTCACTTAAGATTAATAATAATAATAATAATAATGGTTAGGACTCAAGCTGTTTGAGCTACCAACCAGCCCCAAAGGTTGAATCTCACTAAATAAGATAATAATAATAATAATAATAATGGTTAGGACTTGAGCTGTTGAGCTACCAACCAGCCCCAAAGGTTGAATCTCACTTAAGATTATTAGACAATAATAATAATAATAATGGTTAGGACCTTGAGCTATTGAGGTACCAACCAGCCCCAAAGGTTGAATCTCACTAAAGATTAATAATAATAATAATAATGAAAGATTTGAGTTCGAGCTGTTGATACCAACCAGCCCCAAAGGTTGAATCTCACTAATAGATAATAATAATAATAATAATAATGGTTAGGACTCTGAGCTGTTGAGCTACCAACCAGCCCCAAAGGTTGAATCTCACTAAAGATTAATAATAATAATAATGGTTAGGACTCGAGCTGTTGAGCTACCAACCAGCCCCAAAGGTTGAATCTCACTAAGATTAATAATAATAATAATAATAATAATGGTTAGGACTCGAGCTGTTGAGCTACCAACCAGCCCCAAAGGTTGAATCTCACTAAAGATAATAATAATAATAATGGTTAGGACTCGAGCTGTTGAGCTACCAACCAGCCCCAAAGGTTGAATCTCACTAAAGATTAATAATAATAATGGTTAGGACTCGAGCTGTTGAGCTACCAACCAGCCCCAAAGGTTGAATCTCACTTAAGATTAATAATAATAATAATAATAATAATGGTTAGGACTTGAGCTGTTGAGCTACCAACCAGCCCCAAAGGTTGAATCTCACTAAAGATTAATAATAATAATAATAATAGTTGCTTAGACTCAAGCTGTTGAGCTACCAAATAATAATCAAGGACTCAAGCTGCTGAGCTACCAACGAGCCCCAAAGGTTGAATCTCACTAAAGATTAATAATAATAATAATAATAATAATGGTTAGGACTCGAGCTGTTGAGGTACCAACCAGCCCCAAAGGTTGAATCTCACTAAAGATTAATAATAAATAATAATAATAATGGTTAGGACTTGAGCTGTTCAACTACCAACCAGCCCCAAAGGTTGAAACTCACTAAAGATTAATAATAATAATAATAATAATAATAATAATAATAATAATAATAATAATAATAATAATAATGGTTAGGACTTGAGCTGTTGAGGTACCAACCAGCCCCAAAGGTTGAATCTCACTTAAGATTAATAATAATAATAATGGTTAGGACTCGAGCTGTTGAGCTACCAACCAGCCCCAAAGGTTGAATCTCACTAAAGATTAATAATAATAATAATAATGGTTAGGACTTGAGCTGTTGAACTACCAACCAGCCCCAAAGGTTGAATCTCACTAAAGATTAATAATTAATAATAATAATAATAATGGTTAGGACTCGAGCTGTTGAGCTACCAACCAGCCCCAAAGGTTGAATCTCACTAAACATTAATAATAATAATAATAATGGTTAGGACTCGAGCTGTTGAGCTACCAACCAGCCCCAAAGGTTGAATCTCACTAAACATTAATAATAATAATAATAATGGTTAGGATTCGAGCTGTTGAGCTACCAACCAGCCCCAAAGGTTGAATCTCACTAAAGATTAATAATAATAAAATAATAATAATAATGGTTAGGACTTCGAGCTGTTGAGCTACCAAACCAGCCCCAAAGGTTGAATCTCACTAAGATTAATAATAATAATAATAATAATAATAGGACTCAAGCTGTTGAGCTACCAACCATAGCCCCAAAGGTTGAATCTCACTAGATTCCTATAATAATAATAATAAGCTAATAATAATAATAATAATAATTAATAATAATAATAATGGTTAGGACTCGAGCTGTTGAGCTACCAACCAGCCCCAAAGGTTGAATCTCACTAAAGATTAATAATAATAATAATAATAATAATGGTTAGGACTTGAGCTGTTGAGGTACCAACCAGCCCCAAAGGTTGAATCTCACTAAACATTAATAATAATAATAATAATAATGGTTAGGACTCGAGCTGTTGAGCTACCAACCAGCCCCAAAGGTTGAATCTCACTAAAGATTAATAATAATAATAATGGTTAGGACTTGAGCTGTTGAGCTACCAACCAGCCCCAAAGGTTGAATCTCACTTAAGATTAAGAATAATAATAATAATAATAATGGTTAGGACTCGAGCTGTTGAGCTACCAACCAGCCCCAAAGGTTGAATCTCACTAAAGATTAATAATAATAATAATAATAATAATGGTTAGGACTTGAGCTGTTGAGCTACCAACCAGCCCCAAAGGTTGAATCTCACTAAAGATTAATAATAATAATAATAATAATAATAATAATAATAATAATAATGGTTAGGACTCGAGCTGTTGAGCTACCAACCAGCCCCAAAGGTTGAATCTCACTAAAGATTAATAATAATAATAATAATAATAATAATGGTTAGGACTCGAGCTGTTGAGCTACCAAACCAGCCCCAAAGGTTGAATCTCACTATAAGATTAATAATAATAATAATGGTTAGGACTTGAGCTGTTGAGCTACCAACCAGCCCCAAAGGTTGAATCTCACTTTAATAATAATAATAATAATAATAATAATAATAATAATGGTTAGGACTCGAGCTGTTGAGCTACCAACCAGCCCCAAAGGTTGAATCTCACTAAAGATTAATAATAATAATAATGGTTAGGACTTGAGCTGTTGAACTACCAACCAGCCCCAAAGGTTGAATCTCACTAAAGATTAATAATAATAATAATAATGGTTAGGACTCAAGCTGTTGAGCTACCAACCAGCCCCAAAGGTTGAATCTCACTAAAGATTAATAATAATAATAATGGTTAGGACTTGAGCTGTTGAGCTACCAACCAGCCCCAAAGGTTGAATCTCACTAAAGATTAATAATAATAATAATGGTTAGGACTCGAGCTGTTGAGCTACCAACCAGCCCCAAAGGTTGAATCTCACTTAAGATTAATAATAATAAATAATAATAATAATGGTTAGGACTCAAGCTGTTGAGCTACCAACCAGCCCCAAAGGTTGAATCTCACTAAAGATTAATAATAATAATAATAATAATAATAATAATAATAATAATAATAATAATAATAATAATAATGGTTAGGACTCGAGCTTTGTTGAGGTACCAACCAGCCCCAAAGGTTGAATCTCACTATTAATAATAATAATAATAATAATGGTTAGGACTCGGAGCTGTTGAGCTACCAACCAGCCCCAAAGGTTGAAACTCACTATAAGATTAATAATAATAATATAATAATAATAATAATGGTTAGGACTCGAGCTGTTGAGCTACCAACCAGCCCCAAAGGTTGAATCTCACTAAAGATTAATAATAATAATAATGGTTAGGACTTGAGCTGTTGAGCTACCAACCAGCCCCAAAGGTTGAATCTCCCTAAGATTAAGAATAATAATAATAATGGTTAGGACTTGAGCTGTTGAGCTACCAACCAGCCCCAAAGGTTGAATCTCACTAAAGATTAATAATAATAATAATAATAATAATGGTTAGGACTTGAGCTGTTGAGGCTACCAACCAGCCCCAAAGGTTGAATCTCACTAAAAGATTAATAATAATAATAATAATAATAATAATAATAATAATAATAATAATGGTTAGGACTCGAGATGTTCAACTACCAACCAGCCCCAAAGGTTGAAACTCACTAAAGATTAATAATAATAATAATGGTTAGGACTCTCGAGCTGTTGACCTACCAACCAGCCCCAAAGGTTGAATCTCACTAATAAGATTAATAATAATAATAATAATAATAATGGTTAGGACTCGAGCTGTTGAGCTACCTGCTTAGCCCCAAAGGATGAATCTCACTAAAGATTAATAATAATAATAATAATAATAATGGTTAGGACTCCGAGCTGTTGAGCTACCAACCAGCCCCAAAGGTTGAATCTCACTTAAGATTAGAATAATTAATAATAATAATAATGGTTAGGACTCGAGCTGTTAGAGCTACCAACCAGCCCCAAAGGTTGAATCTCACTAAAGATTAATAATAATAATAATGGTTAGGACTTGAGCTGTTCAACTACCAACCCAGCCCCAAAGGTTGAAACTCACTAAATAATAATAATAATAATAATGGTTAGGACTCGAGCTGTTGACCTACCAACCTGCCCCAAAGGGTTGAATCTCACTAAAAATAAGTTAATAATAATAATTAATAATAATAATAATGGTTAGGACTCAGAAGCTGTTGAGCTACCAACCAGCCCCAAAGGTTGAATCTCACTAAAGATTAATAATAATAATAATGGTTAGGACTCGAGCTGTTGAGCTACCAACCAGCCCCAAAGGTTGAATCTCACTAAATAATAATAATAATAATAATAATGGTTAGGACTTGAGCTGTTGAGCTACCAACCAGCCCCAAAGGTTGAATCTCACTAATAAATAATAATAATAATAATAATAATAATAATAATAATGGTTAGGACTCGAGCTGTTGAGGTACCAACCAGCCCCAAAGGTTGAATCTCACTAAATATTATTATTATTAATAATAATAATAATAATGGTTAGGACTCAAGCTGTTGAGCTACCAACCAGCCCCAAAGGTTGAATCTCACTAAAGATAATAATAATAATAATAATAATAATAATAATAATAATAATAATAATAATAATGGTTAGGACTCGAGCTGTTGAGCTACCAACCAGCCCCAAAGGTTGAATCTCACTAAAGATTAATAATAATAATGGTTAGGACTCGAGCTGTTGAGCTACCAACCAGCCCCAAAGGTTGAATCTCACTAAAGATTAATAATAATAATAATAATAATGGTTAGGACTCGAGCTGTTGAGCTACCAACCAGCCCCAAAGGTTGAATCTCACTAAAGATTAATAATAATAATAATAATAATAATGGTTGGGACTCGAGCTGTTGAGCTACCAACCAGCCCCAAAGGTTGAATCTCACTAAAGATTAATAATAATAATAATGGTTAGGACTTGAGCTGTTCAACTACCAACCAGCCCCAAAGGTTGAATCTCACTAAACATTAATAATAATAATACTAATAATGGTTAGGACTCGAGCTGTTGAGCTACCAACCAGCCCCAAAGGTTGAATCTCACTAAAGAATTAATAATAATAATAATGGTTAGGACTCGAGCTGTTGAGCTACCAACCAGCCCCAAAGGTTGAATCTCATAAAGTTACTAATATTAATAATAATAATAATGGTTAGGACTCGAGCTGTTGAGCTACCAACCAGCCCCAAAGGTTGAATCTCACTAAAGATTATAATAATAATAATAATAATGGTTAGGACTTGAGCTGTTGAACTACCAACCAGCCCCAAAGGTTGAATCTCACTAAAGATTCATAATAATAATAATAATAATAATAATAATAATAATAATAATAATAATAATAATAATGGTTAGGACTCGAGCTGTTGAGCTACCAACCAGCCCCAAAGGTTGAATCTCACTAAAGATAATAATAATAATAATAATGGTTAGGACTTGAGCTGTTGAGCTACCAACCAGCCCCAAAGGTTGAATCTCCTACTTAAGATTAATAATAATAATAATAATAATGGTTAGGACTCGAGCTGTTGAGCTACCAACCAGCCCCAAAGGTTGAATCTCACTAAAGATTAATAATAATAATAATGGTTAGGACTTGAGCTGTTGAGCTACCAACCAGCCCCAAAGGTTGAATCTCACTAATAATAATAATAATAATAATAATAATGGTTAGGACTCGAGCTGTTGAGCTACCAACCAGCCCCAAAGGTTGAATCTCACTAAGATTAATAATAATAATAATAATAATAATAATGGTTAGGACTCGAGCTGTTGAGCTACCAACCAGCCCCAAAGGTTGAATCTCACTAAAGATTAATAATAATAATGGTTAGGACTTGAGCTGTTCAACTACCAACCAGCCCCAAAGGTTGAAACTCACTAAAGATTAATAATAATAATAATAATAATAATAATAATAATAATAATAATAATAATAATAATAATAATGGTTAGGACTTGAGCTGTTGAGCTACCAACCAGCCCCAAAGGTTGAATCTCACTAAAATAATAATAATAATAATAATAATGGTTAGGACTCGAGCTGTTGAGCTACCAACCAGCCCCAAAGGTTGAATCTCACTAAAGATTAATAATAATAATAATAATAATAATGGTTAGGACTTCGAGCTGTTGAGCTACCAACCAGCCCCAAAGGTTGAATCTCACTAAAGATTAATAATAATAATAATAATAATAATAATAATAATAATAATAATAATAATAATAATAATGGTTAGGACTTGAGCTGTTGAGGTACCAACCAGCCCCAAAGGTTGAATCTCACTTAAGATTAAGATAAATAATAATAATAATGGTTAGGACTCGAGCTGTTGAGCTACCAACCAGCCCCAAAGGTTGAATCTCACTAAAGATTAATAATAATAATAATAATGGTTAGGACTCGAGCTGTTGAGCTACCAACCAGCCCCAAAGGTTGAATCTCACTATAATAATAATAATAATAATAATAATGGTTAGGACTTGAGCTGTTCAACTACCAACCAGCCCCAAAGGTTGAATCTCACTAAAGATTAATAATAATAATAATGGTTAGGACTCGAGCTGTTGAGCTACCAACCAGCCCCAAAGGTTGAATCTCACTAAAGATTAATAATAATAATAATGGTTAGGACTTGAGCTGTTGAGCTACCAACCAGCCCCAAAGGTTGAATCTCACTAAGAGATTAATAATAATAATAATAATGGTTAGGACTTGAGCTGTTGAGCTACCAACCAGCCCCAAAGGTTGAATCTCACTAAAGATTAATAATAATAATAATGGTTGGGACTTGATGCTGTTGAGCTACCAACCCGCCCCCAAAGGTTGAATACTATAATAATAATAATAATAATAATAATAATGGTTAGGACTTGAGCTGTTGAGCTACCAACCAGCCCCAAAGGTTGAATCTCACTAATAATAATAATAATAATAATAATGGTTAGGACTCGAGCTGTTGAGCTACCAACCAGCCCCAAAGGTTGAATCTCACTAAAGATTAATAATAATAATAATAATAATGGTTAGGACTCGAGCTGTTGAGCTACCAACCAGCCCCAAAGGTTGAATCTCACTAAAATAATAATAATAATAATAATAATAATAATAATAATAATAATAATAATGGTTAGGACTCGAGCTGTTGAGCTACCAACCAGCCCCAAAGGTTGAATCTCACTAAAGATTAATAATAATAATAATAATAATAATGTTAATACTAACCCTAAGTAATAATAATAATAATAATAATAATAATAATAATGGTTAGGACTCGAGCTGTTGAGCTACCAACCAGCCCCAAAGGTTGAATCTCACTAAAGATTATAATAATAATAATAATGGTTAGGACTTGAGCTGTTGAGCTACCAACCAGCCCCAAAGGTTGAATCTCACTATAAGATTAATATATAATAATAATAATAATGGTTAGGACTCGAGCTGTTGAGCTACCAACCAGCCCCAAAGGTTGAATCTCACTAAAGATTAATAATAATAATAATAATAATATAATAAGTCAAATAACAATAATAATATAATAATAATAATAATAATAATAATAATAATGGTTAGGACTCGAGCTGTTGAGCTACCAACCAGCCCCAAAGGTTGAATCTCACTAAAGATTTAATAATAATAATAATAATAATAATGGTTAGGACTTCGAGCTGTTGAGCTACCAACCAAGCCCCAAAGGTTGAATCTACTATAATATTAATAATAATAATAATAATAATGGTTAGGACTCGAGCTGTTGAGCTACCAACCAGCCCCAAAGGTTGAATCTCACTAAAGATTAATAATTAATAATAATAATGGTTAGGACTTGAGCTGTTGAGCTACCAACGAGCCCCAAAGGATGAATCTCACTAAAGATTAATAATAATAATAATGGTTAGGACTCAAGCTGTTGAGCTACCAACCAGCCCCAAAGGTTGAATCTCACTAATGATTAATAATAATAATAATGGTTAGGACTTGAGCTGTTCAACTACCAACCAGCCCCAAAGGTTGAATCTTACTAAAGATTCATAATAATAATAATAATAATAATAATAATGGTTAGGACTCGAGCTGTTGAGCTACCAACCAGCCCCAAAGGTTGAATCTCACTAAAGATTAATAATAATAATAATGGTTAGGACTTGAGCTGTTGAGCTACCAACCAGCCCCAAAGGTTGAATCTCACTAAAGATCCCCCCCCCCCAATAATAATAATATAATAATAATAATAATAATAATAATAATAATAATAATGGTTAGGACTTGAGCTGTTGAGCTACCAACCAGCCCCAAAGGTTGAATCTCACTAAACATTAATAATAATAATAATAATAATGGTTAGGACTCGAGCTGTTGAGCTACCAACCAGCCCCAAAGGTTGAATCTCACTAAAGATTAATAATAATAATAATAATAATGGTTAGGACTCGAGCTGTTGAGCTACCAACCAGCCCCAAAGGTTGAATCTCACTAAAGATTAATAATAATAATAATAATAATAATAATAATAATAATAATAATAATAATAATAATAATAATAATAATAATATACTGGAGCTGTTGAGCTACCAACAAGCCCCAAAGGTTGAATCTCACTAAAGATTAATAATAATAATAATAATAATAATAATAATAATAATAATAATAATAATAATAATAATGGTTAGGACTCGAGCTGTTGAGGTACCAACCAGCCCCAAAGGTTGAATCTCACTTAAGATTAATAATAATAAATAATAATAATAATGGTTAGGACTCAAGCTATTGAGCTACCAACCAGCCCCAAAGGTTGAATCTCACTAAAGATTAATAATAATAATAATAATGGTTAGGACTTGAGCTGTTGAGCTACCAACCAGCCCCAAAGGTTGAATCTCACTTAATAATAATAATAATAATAATAATAATAATAATAATAATAATAATATAGGACTTGAAGCTGTTGAGCTACCAACCAGCCCCAAAGGTTGAATCTCACTAAAGATTAATAATAATAATAATGGTTAGGACTTGAGCTGTTCAACTACCAACCAGCCCCAAAGGTTGAATCTCACTAAGATTAATAATAATAATAATAATAATAATAATAATAATAATAATGGTTAGGACTCGAGCTGTTGAGCTACCAACCAGCCCCAAAGGTTGAATCTCACTAAAGATTAATAATAATAATAATGGTTAGGACTCGAGCTGTTGAGCTACCAACCAGCCCCAAAGGTTGAATCTCACTTAAGATTAATAATAATAAATAATAATAATAATGGTTAGGACTCGAGCTGTTGAGCTACCAACCAGCCCCAAAGGTTGAATCTCACTAAAGATCTATATAATAATAATAATAATAATAATAATAATAATAATAATGGTTAGGACTTGAGCTGTTGAACTACCAACCAGCCCCAAAGGTTGAATCTCACTTAAGATTAATAATAATTAATAATAATAATAATGGTTAGGACTCGAGCTGTTGACCTACCAACCAGCCCCAAAGGTTGAATCTCACTAAACATTAATAATAATAATAATAATGGTTAGGACTTGAGCTGTTGAGCTACCAACCAGCCCCAAAGGTTGAATTAAAGATCTATAAAAATAATAATAATAATAATAATAATAATAATAATAATAATAATAATAATAATAATAATGGTTAGGACTCGAGCTGTTGAGCTACCAACCAGCCCCAAAGGTTGAATCTCACTTAAGATTAATAATAATAAATAATAATAATAATGGTTAGGACTCAAGCTGTTGAGCTACCAACCAGCCCCAAAGGTTGAATCTCACTAAAGATTAATAATAATAATAATAATGGTTAGGACTCGAGCTGTTGAGCTACCAACCAGCCCCAAAGGTTGAATCTCACTAAAGATTAATAATAATAATAATAATATAATAACACCACCAGCCCCAAAGGTTGATCTACTAATTAATAATAATAATAATGGTTAGACTCAGCTGTTAAGCCCCAAAGGTTAATCTCACTAAAGATTAATAATAATAATAATAATGGTTAGGACTTGAGCTGTTGAGCTACCAACCAGCCCCAAAGGTTGAATCTCACTAAAGATTAATAATAATAATAATAATATAATAATAATAATAATAATAATAATAATAATAATAATGGTTAGGACTCGAGCTGTTGAGCTACCAACCAGCCCCAAAGGTTGAATCTCACTAAAGATTAATAATAATAATAATAATAATAATGGTTAGGACTTGAGCTGTTGAACTACCAACCAGCCCCAAAGGTTGAATCTCACTAAAGATTAATAATAATAATAATAATAATGGTTAGGACTCGAGCTGTTGAGCTACCAACCAGCCCCAAAGGTTGAATCTCACTAAAGATTAATAATAATAATAATAATAATAATAATAATAATAATAATAATGGTTAGGACTTGAGCTGTTGAGGTACCAACCAGCCCCAAAGGTTGAATCTCACTAAAGATTAATAATAATAATGGTTAGGACTTGAGCTGTTCAACTACCAACCAGCCCCAAAGGTTGAATCTCACTAAATTATAATAATAATAATAATAATAATAATGGTTAGGACTCGAGCTGTTGAGCTACCAACCAGCCCCAAAGGTTGAATCTCACTAAAGATTAATAATAATAATAATAATAATGGTTAGGACTCGAGCTGTTGAGCTACCAACCAGCCCCAAAGGTTGAATCTCACTAAAGATTAATAATAATAATAATAATTTGATAATACCAAGGTAATAATTTAATAATAATAATAATAATAATAATAATGGTTAGGACTCGAGCTGTTGAGCTACCAACCAGCCCCTAAGGTTGAATACTAAATATTAATAATAATAATAATATAGGCTAGCTGTTACTACCACAGCCCCAAGGTTGAATCTCAATAATAATAATAATAATAATAATAATGGTTAGGACTTGAGCTGTTGAGCTACCAACCAGCCCCAAAGGTTGAATCTCATAATATTAATAATAATAATAATAATAATGGTTAGGACTCGAGCTGTTGAGCTACCAACCAGCCCCAAAGGTTGAATCTCCTAATATAATAATAATAATAATAATAATGGTTAGGACTTGAGCTGTTGAGCTACCAACCAGCCCCAAAGGTTGAATCTCACTAAAGATTAATAATAATAATAATGGTTAGGACTCAAGCTGTTGAGCTACCAACGAGCCCCAAAGGTTGAATCTCACTAAAGATTAATAATAATAATAATAATAATAATAATAATAATAATAATAATAATAATAATAATAATAATGGTTAGGACTCGAGCTGTTGAGGTAAGAACCAGCCCCAAAGGTTGAATCTCACTAAATATTATTATTATTATTAATAATAATAATAATAATGGTTAGGACTCGAGCTGTTGACCTACCAACCAGCCCCAAAGGTTGAATCTCACTAAAGATTAATAATAATAATAATGTAATAATGGTTGGGACTCGAGCTGTTGAGCTACCAACCAGCCCCAAAGGTTGAATCTCACTAAAGATTAATAATAATAATAATAATAATGGTTAGGACTTGAGCTGTTGAGCTACCAACCAGCCCCAAAGGTTGAATCTCACTAAAGATTAATAATAATAATAATGGTTAGGACTTGAGCTGTTCAACTACCAACCAGCCCCAAAGGTTGAAACTCACTAAAGATTAAGAATTATTAATAATAATAATAATGGTTAGGACTTGAGCTGTTGAGGTACCAACCAGCCCCAAAGGTTGAATCTCACTTAAGATTAATAATAATAAATAATAATAATAATGGTTAGGACTCAAGCTGTTGACTACCAACCAACCCAAAGGTTGAATCTCACTAAAGATAATAATAATAATAATAATAATAATAATAATAATAATAATAATAATAATAATAATAATGGTTGGGACTTGAGCTGTTGAACTACCAACCAGCCCCAAAGGTTGAATCTCACTAATATAATAATAATAATAATAATAATAATGGTTAGGACTTGAGCTGTTGAGCTACCAACCAGGCCCAAAGGTTGAATCTCACTAAAATAAGAATAATAATAATAATAATAATGGTTAGGACTTGAGCTGTTGAGCTACCAACCAGCCCCAAAGGTTGAATCTCACTAAATATTAATAATAAATAATAATAATAATAATAATAATAATAATAATAATAATTAATAATGTTAAATCTCACTAATAATAATAATAATAATTAATAATAATAATAATAATAATAATAATAATAATAATAATAATAATAATAATAATGGTTGGGACTCAGCTGTTGAGCTACCAACCAGCCCCAAAGGTTGAATCCCAATAATAATTAATAATAATAAATAATAATAATAATGGTTAGGACTCGAGCTGTTGAGCTACCAACCAGCCCCAAAGGTTGAATCTCACTAAAAATAATAATAATAATAATGGTTAGGACTCGAGCTAATAATCAACTACCAATAACCCCTAAGGTTAATAATAAATAATAATAATAATAATAATAATAATAATAATAATAATAATAATAATAATGGTTAGGACTGAGCTGTTGAGCTACCAACCAGCCCCAAAGGTTGAATCTCACTAATAATAATAATAATAATAATAATAATGGTTAGGACTTAAGCTGTTGACTACCAACCAGCCCCAAAGGTTGAATCTCACTAAAAGATTAATAATAATAATAATAATAATAACTTACTGTTACTACCAACCACCCCAAAAGGTTAATATACTAAAATAATAATAATAATAATAATAATAATAATAATAATAATAATAATAATAGGACTAAGCTGTTGAGCTACCAACCAGCCCCAAAGGTTGAATAATAATAATAATAATAATAATAATAATAATAATAATGGTTGGGACTAACTGTTAATAATAAACCAACAAAAAATGAAATAATAATAATAATAATAATAATAATAATAATAATAATAATAATAATAATAATAATAATAATAATAGGACTAGCTGTTGACTACCAACCAGCCCCAAAGTAATGAATCTCACTAAAGATAATAATAATAATAATAATAATAATAATAATAATAATAATAATAATAATAATAATAATAATAATAATGGTTGGGACTCAACTGTTGAGCTACCAACCAGCCCCAAAGGTTGAATCTCACTAAAGATTAATAATAATAATAATAATAATAGACTTAATGTTAATAATACCAAATAATAAGTTAATAATAATAATAATAATAATAATAATAATAAAATAATAATAATAATGGTTAGGACTCGAGCTGTTAATACCAACCAGCCACAAAAGTTGAATCTCACTAATAATTAATAATAATAATAATAATGTTAATACTAATAATGTTGACTACCAACCAGCCCCAAAGGTTGAATCACACTAATAATAATAATAATAATAATAATAATACTCAAATTAATAATAATAATAATAATAATAATAATAATAATAATAATAATGGTTAGACTTAACTGTTAATAACCAACCATAATACTAATAGGTAAAATAATAATAATAATAATAATAATAATAATAATAATAATAATAATAATAATAATAATAATAATAATAATAATAATATTAATAATAAATAATAATAATAATGGTTAGGACTAAGCTGTTGACTACCAACCAGCCCCAAAGGTTGAATCTCAAATAATAATAATATTAATAATAATAATAATAATTAGACTAATAATAATACCAACCACCCCAAAGGTTAATAATCAATAATAATAATAATAATAATAATAATAATAATAATAATAATAATAATAAGCTGTTAATAATAACAATACCAATAAGGTTAAATCTAATAATAATAATAATAATAATAATAATAATAATTGGGACTTGACTGTTATACACTACCAACCACCCATAAAGGTTGAATCTCATAAAGATTAATAATAATAATAATAATAATAATAATAATAATAATAATAATAATAATAATAATAATAATAATAATAATAATAATAATAATAATAATGACTTACTGTTAGCTACCAACCAACCAAAAGGTTAATCTCAATAAGATTAATAATAATAATAATAATAATAATAATAATAATAATAATAATAATAATAATAATAATAACTCAGCTGTTAAGCTACCAACCACCCAAAGGTTGAATCACTAAGATTAATAAATAAATAATAATAATAATAATAATAATAATAATAATAATAATAATAATAATAATAATAATAATAATAATGTAATACTCAATACCAACCCCAAGGTTAATCTCACTAAAGATTAATAATAATAATAATGGTAATAATAACTTGAGCTGTTGAATAACAACCAGCCCCAAAGGTTGAATCTCAATAAACATAATAATAATAATAATAAATAATAATAATAATAATAATAATAATAATAAATAATAATAATAATAATAATAATAATAATAATAATGGTTAGGACTCGAGCTGTTGACTACCAACCACCCCAAAGGTTGAATCTCACTAAATAATAATAATAATAATAATAATAATAATGGTAAGAATATAGCTGTTACTACCAACCAGCCCCAAAGGTTGAATCTCACTAATAATAATAATAATAATAATAATAATAATAATAATAATAATAATAACTCACTGTTACACCAACCATAATAATACTAAAAGTGAATAATAATAATAATAATAATAATAATAATAATAATAATGTTGGGACCAAGCTGTTAGCTACCAACCAGCCCCAAAGGTTGAATCTCAATAATATTAATAATAATAATAATAATAATAATAATGGTTAGACTAACTGTTAATACCAACCAGCCCCAAAGGTTGAATCTCACTAATAATAATAAATAATAATAATAATAATAATAATAATAATAATAATAATAATAATAATAATAATAATGGTTAGACTCGAGCTGTTAGCTACCAACCAGCCCCAAGTTGAATCTCACTAAAGATTAATAATAATAATAATAATGTTAGGACTAAGCTGTTACTACCAACCATAACAAGGTTAATAATAATAATAATAATAATAATAATAATAATAATAATAATAATAATAATAATAATAATGGTTAGGATAATAAGCTGTTAATACCAACCAGCCCCAAAGGTTGAATCTCACTAAATAATAATAATAATAATAATAATGGTTAGGACTGAGCTGTTGATACCAACCAATAAAAGGTTGAATCTCACTAAAGATAATAATAATAATAATAATAATAATAATAATGGTTAGGACTCAGCTGTTGAATACCAACCACCCCAAAGGTTGAATACTCACTATAATAATAATAATAATAAATAATAATAATGGTTAGGAATAATAATAACTGTAATAATACCAACAACCCCAAAGGTTGAATACTCACTAATAATAATAATAATAATAATAATAATGGTAATAATAGCTGTTAATAATAATAATAATAATAATAATAATAATAATAATAATAATAATAATAATAATAATAATAATAATAATGGTTGGGACTAGCTGTTGACTACCAACCAATAAGGTTGAATCTCACTAATATTAATAATAATAATAATAATAATAATAATAATAATAATAATAATAATAATAATGGTTAGACTAATAGCTGTTGAAATACCAACCAGCCCCAAGGTTGAATCTAATAATAAGATAATAATAATAATAATAATAATAATGGTTAATACTAAGCTGTTGAGCTACCAACCAGCCCCAAAGGTTGAATCTCACTAAAACATAATAATAATAATAATAATGGTTAGACTAAAGCTGTTAGCTACAACCAGCCCCAAAGGTTGAATCTCAATAATAATAATAATAATAATAATAATAATAATGGTTAGGACTAAGCTGTTGAACTAATAACTATGAATAATAATAATAATAATAATAATAATAATAATAATAATAATAATAATAATAATAATAATAATAATAATAATAATAATAATAATAATAATGGTTAGGACTCGAGCTGTTGAGTACCAACCAGCCCAAAGGTTGAATCTCACTAATAATAATAATAATAATAATAATAATAATGGTTAGGACTATGAGCTGTTGAGCTACCAACCAGCCCCAAAGGTTGAATCTCAAGATTAATAATAATAATAATAATAATAATAATAATAATAATAATAATAATAATATTAATAATAATAATAATAATGTTGACTACCAACAACCCCAAATAATGAATAATAATAAGATAATAATAATAATAATTAGAATAATAATAATAATACCAATAATAATAATAATAATAATCATAATAATAATAATAATAATAATAATAATAATAATAATGTTAACTAGCTGTTACTACCAACCAATACTAAAGTTGATAATAATAATAATAATAATAATAATAATAATAATAATAATGGTTAGACTCAGCTGTTGTACCAACCACCCATAAGGTTGAATCTCAATAATTAATAATAATAATAATAATAATGGTTAGGACTTAACTGTTAAGCTACCAACCAGCCCCAAAGGTTGAATCTCAATAATATTAATAATAATAATAATAATAATAATAATAATGGTTAGGACTGAGCTGTTGAATACCAATAATACCCCAAAGGTTGAATCTAATAACTAATAATATTAATAATAATAATAATAATAATAATGGTTAGGACTCAAGCTGTTGACTACCAACCAGCCCCAAAGGTTGAATCTCACTAAGATTAATAATAATAATAATAATAATAATAATAATAATGGTATAGACCAGCTGTTGACCTACCAACCATAAAACAACAAGGTTGAATCTCACAATAAATAATAATAATAATAATAATAATAATATTAATAATAACTAATAATAATAATAATAATAATAATAATAATAATAATAATAATGATTGGGACTCGAGCTGTTGACTACCAAAGCCCCAAAGGTTGAATCTAATAATAATAATAATAATAATAAATAATAATAATAATGGTTAGGACTTGAGCTGTTGAGCTACCAACCAGCCCCAAAGGTTGAATCTCACTAAAG
The DNA here is from genome assembly GCF_049901735.1 of Notechis scutatus. Classification (NCBI taxonomy): domain Eukaryota; kingdom Metazoa; phylum Chordata; class Lepidosauria; order Squamata; family Elapidae; genus Notechis; species Notechis scutatus. Next base: position 121,434,282 of record NC_142025.1, read on the forward strand.
ATTAATAATAATAATAATGGTTAGGACTCGAGCTGTTGAGCTACCAACCAGCCCCAAAGGTTGAACTACTCACTAAGATTAATAATAATAATAATGGTTAGGACTCAAGCTGTTGAGCTACCAACCAGCCCCAAAGGTTGAATCTCACTAAAGATTAATAATAATAATAATGTTAATTAAACTAATAATATAACCCCCCCCCCCCCCCCCTATAATAATAATAATAATAATAATAATAATAATAATAATAATAATAATGGTTAGGACTTAAGCTGTTGACTACCAACCAGCCCCAAAGGTTGAATCTCACTAAAATAATAATAATAATAATAATGATAGGACTAAGCTAACTACCATAAGGTTAATGAATCACTAAGATTAATAATAATAATAATAATGGTTAGGATTCGAGTTGTTGAGCTACCAAAAAGCCCCAAAGGTTGAATCTCACTAAAGATTAATAATAATAATAATAATAATAATAATAATAATAATAATAATAATAATAATAATAATAATAATGGTTAGGACTCAAGCTGTTGAGCTACCAACCAGCCCCAAAGGTTGAATCTCACTAAAGATTAATAATAATAATAATAATGGTTAGGACTCGAGCTGTTGAGCTACCAACCAGCCCCAAAGGTTGAATCTCACTAAAGATTAATAATAATAATAATAATAATAATAATGGTTAGATTGAAGCTGTTGAGCTACCAACCAGCCCCAAAGGTTGAATCTCACTAAAGATTAATAATAATAATAATAATGGTTAGGACTCGAGCTGTTGAGCTACCAACCAGCCCCAAGGTTGAATCTCTACTAAAGATTAATAATAATAATAATGGTTAGGACTCGAGCTGTTGAGCTACCAACAAACACAAAGGTTGAATCTCATAATAATAATAATAATAATAATAATAATAATAATGGTTAGGACTTGAGCTGTTGAGCTACCAACCAGCCCCAAAGGTTGAATCTCACTAAGATAATAATAATAATAATAATGGTTAGGACTCAAGCTGTTGAGCTACCAACCAGCCCCAAAGGTTGAATCTCACTAAAGATTATAATCCCCCCCCCCCCCCCCCCCCCCTTAATAATAATATTAATAATAATAATAATAATAGGACTTAAGCTGTTGAGCTACCAACCAGCCCCAAAGGTTGAATCTAAAAAAAAAAATTAATAATAATATTAATAATAATAATAATAATAATAATAATGGTTAGGACTCAAGCTGTTGAGCTACCAACCAGCCCCAAAGGTTGAATCTCACTAAAGATTAATAATAATAATAATAATAATAATGGGTGTTAGCTACTGCAAGCGTTGAAACTCACTAAAACAACCATAAAAAAATAATAATAATAATAATAATAATAATAATAATAATAATAATAATGGTTAGGACTCGAGCTGTTGAGTACCAACCAGCCCCAAAGGTTGAATCTCACTAAAAATAATAATAAATAATAATAATAATGGTTAGGACTTGAGCTGTTGAGCTACCAACCACCCAAAGGTTGAATCTCACTAAAGATATAATAATAATAATAATAATGGTTAGGACTCAAGCTGTTGAACTACCAATACCCAAAGGTTGAATCTCACTAAAGATAATAATAATAATTATCACACAAAATAATAATAATAATATAATATAATAATAATAATAATAATAATGGTTAGGACTCGAGCTGTTGAGCTACCAACCAGCCCCCAAAGGTTGAATCTCACTAAGATTATAATAATATAATAATAATAATAATGGTTAGGACTCGAGCTGTTGAGCTACCAACCAGCCCCAAAGGTTGAATCTCACTAAAGATTAAAAATAATAATAATAATGGTTGGGACTCGAGCTGTTGAGCTCCAACAGCCCCAAGGTTGAATCTAATACTTAAGATTAATAATAATAATAATAATAATAATAATGGTTAGGACTTGAGCTGTTGAGCTACCAACCAGCCCCAAAGGTTGAATCTCACTAAAATTAATAATAATAATAATGGTTAGGACTCGAGCTGTTGAGCTACCAACCAGCCCCAAAGGTTGAATCTCACTAAATGATAAATAATAATAATAATAATGGTTAGGACTTGAGCTGTTGAGCTACCAACCAGCCCCAAAGGTTGAATCTCACTAAAATTTAATAATAATAATAATAATAATGGTTAGGACTTCGAGCTGTTGAGCTACCAACCAGCCCCAAAGGTTGAAACTCACTAAAATATTAATAATAATAATAATAATAATAATAATAATAATAATAATAATAATAGTACTTGAGCTCGGCTGTTGAGCTACCAACCAGCCCCAAAGGTTGAATAATCTAAAGATTAATAATAATAATAATAATGGTTAGGCTGTTGAGCTACCAACCAGCCCCAAAGGTTGAATCTCACTAAGATTAATAATAATTAATAATAATAATAATGGTTACTAGGAGCTGTTGGTTAAGCCGCCCCAAGGTTGAATCTCACTAAAGTAATTAATAATAATAATAATGGTTAGGACTTGAGCTGTTGAGCTACCAACCAGCCCCAAAGGTTGAATCTCACTAAAGATTAATAATAATAATAATGGTTAGGACTGAGCTGTTGACTACCAATACCAAAGGTTAATCAATAAGATAATAATAATAATAATAATAATAATGGTTAGGACTCGAGCTGTTGAGCTACCAACCAGCCCCAAAGGTTGAATCTCACTAAAGATTAATAATAATAATAAGTTTGTTCTTGCTTTTTCCCCCCACCCGCCCCTTAATAATATAATAATAATAATAATAATAATGGTTAGGACTCGAGCTGTTGAGCTACCAACCAGCCCCAAAGGTTGAATCTCACTAAAGATTAATAATAATAATAATAATGGTTAATGAGCTGTTGAGCTACCAACCAGCCCCAAAGGTTGAATAATAATAATAATAATAATAATAATAATAATAATAATAATAATGGTTAAACTCACCAATTAATATTAAACTACCAATAAATAACAGCCCCAAAGGTTGAGTACCAATACTAAGGTTATCACTAAGATTAATAATAATAAATGGTTAGGACTGAGCTGTTGAGCTACCAACCAGCCCCAAAGGTTGAATCTCACTAAAGATTAATAATAATAATAATGGTTAGGACTCGAGCTGTTCAACCAACCAGCCCGTTGAGCTAAATAATCGCCCAAAGGTTGAATCTCACTTAAGATTAATAATAATAAATAATAATAATAATGGTTAGGACTCAAGCTGTTGAGCTACCAACCAGCCCCAAAGGTTGAATCTCACTAAAGATTAATAATAATAATAATAATAATAATAATAATAATAATAATAATAATAATAATAATAATAATAATAATAATAATAATAATAATAATAATAATGGTTAGGACTCGAGCTGTTGAGCTACCAAAAAGCCCCAAAGGTTGAATCTCACTTAAGATTAATAATAATAATAATAATAATAATGGTTAGGACTAGCTGTTGAGCTACCAACCAGCCCCAAAGGTTGAATCTCACTAAAATAATAATAATAATAATAATATAATAATAAATAATAATAATAATAATGGTTAGGACTCGAGCTGTTGAGCTACCAACCAGCCCCAAAGGTTGAATCTCACTAAAGATTCATAATAATAATAATAATAATTCACTAATAATAATAATAATAATAAAATAATAATAATAATAATAATAATGGTTAGGACTCAAGCTGTTGAGCTACCAACCAGCCCCAAAGGTTGAATACTCATAAGATTAATAATATAAATAATAATAATGGTTAGGACTCGAGCTGTTGACTACCAACCAGCCCTAAGGTTGAATCTCACTAATAATAATAATAATAATAATAATAATAATAATAATAATAATAATAATAATAATAATAATGGTTAGGACTCGAGCTGTTGAGCTACCAACCAGCCCCAAGGTTGAATCTCACTTAAGATTAATAATAAAATAATAATAATAATGGTTAGGACTTAACTGTTGAGCTACCAACCAGCCCCAAGGTTGAATCTCACTAATAATAATAATAATAATAATTAATAATAATAACTAAGGTTAATAATAATAATAATAATAATGAATAATAATAATAATAATGGTTGGGACTCGAGCTATTAAGCTACCAACCAGCCCCAAGGTTGAATCTCAATAATAATAATAATAATAATGGTTAGGACTTGAGCTGTTGAGCTAACCAGCCCCAAAGGTTGAATCTCACTAAGATTAATAATAATAATAGATACTAATGATAAGCTAATAATAATAAAATAATACTAAGATTAATAATAATAATAATAATGGTTAGGACTCAAGCTGTTGAGCTACCAACCAGCCCCAAAGGTTGAACTCACTAAAGATTAATAATAATAATGGTTAATAATAATGATTAATAAAATAATCAATAATAATAATAATAATAATAATAATAATAATAATAATAATGGTTGGGACTCGGGCTGTTGAGGTACCAACCAGCCCCAAGGTTGAATCTCACTAAAGATTAATAATAATAATAATAATGGTTAGGACTCGAGCTGTTGAGCTACCAACCAGCCCCAAGGTTGAATCTCACTAAAGAATAATAATAATAATAATAATGGTTAGGACTTGAGCTGTTGAGCTACCAACCAGCCCCAAAGGTTGAAACTCACCAAATTAATAATAATAATAATAATAATAATGTTGACACCAACCACCCCAAAGGTTGAATTCACTAAAGATTAATAATAATAATAATAATTTAGGACAGCTGTTGATACCAACCCGCCCAAGGTTGAATCTCACTAAAGATTAATAATAATAATAATGGTTGGGACTCGAGCTGTTCACTTCCAACCCCAAGGTGAAACCACGGTTAATCAATAATAATAATAATAATAATAATAATAATAATAATAATATTAATAATAATAATAATGGTTAGGACTCGAGCTGTTGAGCTACCAACCAGCCCCAAAGGTTGAATCTCACTAAAGATTAATAATAATAATAATAATAATAATAATAATAATAATAATAATAATAATAATTTTTAGGACTCGAGCTGTTGAGCTACCAACTAGCCCCAAAATCACTAAGATTAATAATAATAATAATGGATTGAGCTGACTAATATAATATTAATAATAATAATAATAATAATAATGGTTAGGACTAGGCTGTTAGCTACCAACGAGCCCCAAAGGTTGAATCTCACTAAAGATTAATAATAATAATAATAGTTGGGACTATAGCTAAGCTAAGCTGGCTCCCAAGGTTGAATCTCACTAAAGATTAATAATAATAATAATGGTTAGGACTCGAGCTGTTAACTACCAACCAGCCCCAAAGGTTGAATCTCACTAAAGATTAATAATAATAATAATAATAATAATAATAATAATAATAATAATAATAATAATACTAATGAGCTGTTGAGCTACCAACCAGCCCAAAGGTTGAATCTCACTAAAGATTAATAATAATAAATAATAATAATAATATTAATATTAATAATAATAATAATAATAATAATGGTTAGGACTTGAGCTGTTGAGCTACCAACCAGCCCCAAAGGTTGAAACTCACTAAAGATTAATAATAATAATAATAATAATAATAATAATAATAATAATAATAATAATAATAATTAATAATAATAATAATAATAATGGACTCAAGCTAACAACAACCCCAAAGGTTAATCTCAATAATAATAATAATAATAATAATAATAGGACTCAAGTATTAATAACCCCAAGGATGAAATAATAATAATAATAATAATAATAATAATAATAATAATAATAATAATAATAATAATAATAATAATAATAATGGTTGGGACTCAAGCTTTAACCAACCAAGGTTGAATCTCACTAAAGATTAATAATAATAATATTAATAGCGTTAATCAACCAAATCATTATAATTAATAATAATAATAATGGTTGGGACTAAGCTGTTGAGCTACCAACCAGCCCCAAGGTTGAATCTCCAAAAAATAATAATAATAATAATAATTAATAATAATAATAATGGTTAGGACTCGAGCTGTTGATACCAACCAGCCAAGGTTGAATCTCACTAAAGATTAATAATAATAATAATAATAATAATAATAAATAATACTGTTAGCTACCAACAGCCCCAAAGGTTGAATCTCACTAAACATAATAATAATAATAATAATATTAGGAATATGACTCATACAACCAACCCCAAAGTGAATCTCACTAAAATTAATAATAATAATAATGTGGGTTGATTCAACTAACAAGTTCCTAATAATTAATAATAATAATAATAATAATAATAATAATAATAATAATAATAATAATAATAATAATAATAATAATACTCATAATATATAATAATAATAACACAACAATAATAATAATAATTTCATCAATAATAATAATAATAATAACAGCACAATAATAACAATAATAATAATAA